>NC_081559.1:22732737-22817049 GCF_022355385.1 Mustela nigripes | reverse complement strand
TTATTTTTTTTTTTTTAAGATTTTATTTATTTATCAGAGAGAGAGAGGGGAGAGAGCGAGCACAGGCAGACAGAATGGCAGGCAGAGGCAGAGGGAGAAGCAGGCTCCCCGCCTAGCAAGGAGCCCGATGTGGGACTCGATCCCAGGACGCTGGGATCATGACCTGAGCCGAAGGCAGCTGCTTAACCAACTGAGCCACCCAGGCGTCCCGCTTTGGTTATTTTTGTTAGAGAGATGAACATTGGGATCTCCTAGTCCTCCATCTTGCTGACATCACCTCCCCATTTTTAATTTTCAGTGTACATTTCAGAATTCTGAAACTGTATTTTTACAAGGCTCTTTTGAACTGAAGGTTTTGTTTTTCTTGAAGCTTATAAATAAAAATCTTTCTATCATGTCGTATCTGCATTAACTGCATTATAAAGTTAATTAAGCAATAGCTGGGCATTTCATAAGGATTAATGACTAACAGGGAGGAGTGAATGGTTCAAGGTACAGCCAAGGACCATTAACATCCGTTGGCCATTAATTCCCAGAAAATGCCCAGCATCAAAGTCATTATTGCTATTATGAACTGAAAATGGAAGAGAAATATAGGCATATGGATTTTTTTTAAGGGTGATGCAGTTTTAATTGATATGTACAAGGCATTCATGGAGAACTTAATTTTTGTACATTAGCCAATCACATTGCTGCTCTCATCTCTCATGGTTCCATTTGGGTTATAATTAAGTAGTAACAATTGTAGACCTGGTTATTTCCTGGGGATTAATGAATGGCTGGGTGGAGTTAATTGCCTAAAGTATAGTTTCAGGCCATTAACCTCAGTTGGTCACTAATCTCTAGAAATTTATTTTAACTTAGGTCATTTTTTAAATGGTAAGACAAAAAATGTATTCAATTATTTTAGTATTAATCCTACCTAGTGTACTTTTGTTTTCTGGAAAGGTATCTAGATATGATGGGGATTCGTGGAGTCTTTCTGTGTGTCCATTTCAAAGTTTCCTCATTTTGAATGTAAACACTCAATGGGTGGAAAACATACTTGTGATACTGTATACTTCTTATAGAGCTTATTTGATGACTTCATTGATTCTTATCCTCATGGAAGTAACATACTTTTTACACTGGTTAAACCAGGAAAAAGATTGCCTTTTTCAATTAGTTATCTATGAATGATATTTTTATTCAATACACTTATTGATTTATTGGCCATTATTTTTTATTTTGACATATATTTCCTTAATAAAACTTTCCCTTGTGTTTCTCTTAATGGTATATTCCAACAAAATTTCCAATTTTTTTGTTTTTGTTAATGTGTAATTAATTTCTCCTTTCCTTGAAAAGTCAAAAATTAAATAAGCTTATTCAGACTAAGAGGACAATTGAATAACAAAAATTATACAATTACCACTTAAAATCCTATTTTGTAAGGAAGATATTATATAAAGAAACAGAGGCATAGAGCTACAAAATAGTTTTAATAAATATCAACACAAAATTTGCTTGTGTCGTGACAAATAATTCTACTGATTAGATTTTAGTGAATTCTAATACTAATCTTTGGCTTTAAGGAACATAAATTTTAAAATGCTAATATTAAATTTGCTATGGAATTTGAACTATGTAATTGCTAGGGGCACCTGGGTGCCTCAGTTGGTTAAGTGTCAAGACTCCTGATTGTGACTCAGATCTTGATCTCAGAAAGATCCAGCCCTGTGTCTCCTGGCTCCATACTTAGTGGGGAGTGTGCTTCTTTCTCTCTCTCACACTGTCTTCCTTCCTCCCCTTCCCTTTGCCCAGCCCCCAGGGTTCATGCACAGGTGCTCTCTCTCCCAAATAAATATTTTTAAAAATTTAAAAAATCATAAAAAATTAAAAAAATTAAGTAATTCCTAAGTACCCTAAATATGGCTGATATTGAGTTAATTTTTAGTATATATGAAATAATTGATATATTTCTAAGTTTATTGGGACTGTACAATGTTAACAACTTATCATGTGTAATAATTCATATGTTAAGAAGTCCTGGGGGGGTGCCTGGGTGGCTCAGTGGGTTAAGCCTCTGCCTTTGGCTCATGTCATGATCTCAGTGTCCTGGGATCGAGTCCTACATCGGGCTCTCTTCTTGGCAGGGAGCCTGCTTTCTCCTCTCTCTCTCTGCCTACTTGTGATCTCTCTCTGTCAAATAAATAAATAAAATCTTAAAAAAAAATAAAGTCCTGGGTAGACAAAGTGAATATTATCTCCAAACAATGTAACAATTTTAAATTTATCTATTTCTTTGCATTAAATACTACTAATAAAATTTGAATATTATAAGGTGCTTTCATTATAAAAGACACTGAGGAAAATAGTGTATGGGGTGTCTGTATATGTGTGTCTGTACGTATACATAACTAGACTTTTATGAAAATAGCTTCCAATAAGCAATTGCAGCCATCTCATACATAAATTATAGTTTCTTTATTGCTAACTTTTTAACGAATTACTTTGGCTCTTTATTTTTATAAGTGTGGGCAGACCTAAATTTTGAGAAATTTGAATCAAGTTACCAGTATGTATTTAACACCATACATTCATCAAAATAATTCAGCATTGAAGTTAAAATTGAAAAAAACGAACTGGCATCTTAACACCAAAAAAAAAAAAAAAATCAATAAATTTATTTGGAACTAGCTATTATAATAAATAACTACTCTATAGAAGAAAATAACTAGTCACCTCTACTTTATGCTAACAGCTTCTTTCCTTATATTTTGTGTTGTACAGTCTATGAAGTGTTTTTATATGCCTTAGCTCTTTTGTGCTAAAGAAATTTATTCTGTTTTCAGTAAATGGTAGACTCAAACTTGAGAAATTAAATGACCTATTTAAAGTTCTAAAATTAATAAATGGATAAGTAAGCCTGAAGCATAGGTTTTCTTTCTCTAAATCTGACACCTTTACCGTATGCCTGAATTTCATAGATAGAACATAGTGTTAGTTACATTATGATGCCTTTAAATTTTGCTCATGGTTTAGTGCTTTTGCACATGAATACATAGGCACACTCTTTTAAATTACACTTAAATAAGTATCTACCTATAATTAGCTATAATATTAAAATTAGGTAGTTAATTTTCTTTCTTTCTAGCAGGGCTATTAATACGAGGATATATGGGATTAACATTTTTATGGATTTTTAAAATTATTATTTTAAAATTGATTTTAGGTTAGTGACCACAGTGCAATTAATGTTATAATAGATATTCAGAAATTCAAGAAAAACTCTCTTTATCTTATCATCAAATACTGTTAAGTTATATTTTAGTCAGTTACTTTGGAAAATCCATTATTTAAGATGCAATATATTGCTAAATAAATATATTTAGATATACATGTTTCTTATTTACCTTAATACATTTTTTGGAGATTTGTATTTATTTTCATAAAATCTATTTTTTGACCACACAAAATTTATATCTTTGCTTTCTATTACTGAATTTTCAATGTACGTCTATTGGTCTCTGCTTATAAGAGCATGTCAAAAAAAATTTTTTTTTAAATAGTGGTTCAAGAATCTGCTTGAAAATGTCTTTGTGTGCAACATTTGTATACAACAAAGAATATTTGTTCTTGTGACAGGGAGAGTATTCAGGAATGCTGTGAAATGGACACCAGGGTCAGGAAATTTATGCAATTTAGATTTTATGTGTTCTTTGGAATGTCCATAATTTTGAATGTTCATATTGCTAGAGTGACAGAAGAAATAAAGCATCACATCTAAGTTTGTAAATTAGAAGATGTAGAAACTGAAGAATGGATGTGCCAAAAATAGTAGATTCTATGTAGTAGGTATAAAAATAACTTTCTAGCCTGTAAATTCAAAAGAAGAAAATTCTAGATGGTGAAGTAATGAAAGACAGTAATCTACTTCTCTATATACTCTTTAGGGAAATTTAAAAGTTCCACTGAAATTATTATCCACCAAGGTAGTCTATTTCAAGCATATATTTTTCAGAGTTTTTAAAGTGTAAATTACATCTTTAACTTCTGTGAAATAACTTCCTTTCTTTTTGTGGTGCCAAAGAGAAAAAATACAAATTAAGCAATGTGTTATTATACCTGTAAGAAGAACCTGCTGTCTTTAAATTGAAGGGGATCCTGAATTATAAAGGCCATGGCATTGTGTTATCCCTAACTTCAATTCTGTGAAGTTAAATGTTAATAAAATAAAATGGACCCAGGAATTAGAATGGTACCTTTTAGTTGCCTTTTTTTAAAATTGATATATGATAGATTCTTTATTCATATAGAACAGGTTCTAGATGTACTTGGCAATAACTGATTTGCAAACCTCTCCTGTTGTAGGGTTAAAACAATGCAGATATTTTCATCTTTTCTTTTGCTTATGACCATTCAGTCCTTCTGATTTAATTAGCGAGCTGGCCTCAGTTGGGTCCCAGAATATCCTGCAACCCCTCCCTTTAATACCTGACTATCTTACTTTTAAAAGGGAGGAAGATGGTATACCAGCAGCTGTGGGGGAGAAAGATCAGAGTAAAATAAATTTACATTGACCCTAAGACAAAAAGAAATTGGGTTTATTTCAAAACAAAAATAATATTAACTTTCAAAGGTACCAAAGGTTTCTGACATTTTATTTTTATTTTTATTTTAAGATATTATTTATTTATTTGACAGAGAAATCACTAGTAGACAGAGAGGCAGGCAGAGAGAGAGGGAAGGAGGCTCCCTGCTGAGCAGAGAGCCCTATGTGGGGTTTGATCCCAGGACCCTGAGATCATGACCTGAGCTGAAGGCAGAAGCTTAACCCACTGAGCCACCCAGGCACCCCTAACCTTGTATTTTTAGAAACTATCGTAGAAGGTCATCTGTTTTAATGCAGGACTGGAAATCAATTACTGAAGGCTAGAAAAGCTGTTTTTTTACTGTTTTTTAACCTAAAAAATGTAACAGACTATTTGAAGCCCAAAGTTAATCAGCAAGCAAAGGTTTCCTTGGAAATCCTGAATACTGTTGAACTATACTATATTAACAGAATTTTCTGGGTACTTTTTATGTTTTAGAGCACTATCAAATATACAAATCAAATTGCTTATAGGAAATGTCTTTTGTATGCTATGCAGATTGTAAAGAGTACATTATTTAAAAAAAAAAAATTCATTTTGAATTTGCATTGAAACTACCTTCCAAAACTGTCAGTAAATAGAAAACACTTTTTCTGGTCAAAAGTGATATTTTTACTAATAAGAAACAGATGTGAAATTCAGATTAACTTTCTGGGTAGAATAGGAGGCAGAACTAGACAATGTGACCATGAGAATGTCGAAGTGAAACTAGTAAGAGGAATGAAAAGCAGAGAAAAGGAGAAACAGTAAGAGATGTATTAAATCATTATTTCACCTGTTTTTTCGTATACATTTGATAGTTTGCCATGTGCCAGACACTGTGCTAGGAGCTAGGGATATAACAATGAATCAAGTATAGACTTCAACTGTTAAGACAAAATATGGCATGTAAACTAATACAGATACACTTGTGAAATAGAGATAGAATGAGGAAAATGATTATGTCCTTCATCTGGGGGACAGGTAATTGAAGCCTTCACAAATAGACTTTTGCAAAATATTCAAGAGTTAGAAGATCTAAGAGATGGAACTAGAAACCCTCTCTTGGGTTTTGGGATATCTGTTAAGTAGTTCAGTGCTTTTAGAACATAATGTTCTTAGAAATATACCAGAGGGAAAATGAGGGATGTGATAAAGTAAGAGTCTGGAATGTTGGTCAGACAGCCTTGTGACCATATAAGGGAGCATGACTCTTGAAGTAATGAGGAGATTTGGTCTTAAGTTGTAGAGGGAGCTTTACATTTGCATTTTCTTAAAGTTCTGTTTATGAGTAGCTAGGATGAATTAGGGGCACCTGCTCAAGATTTAGGTTTGAGGAGGTGACGCAAATGGGAAGGATCAGTAAAGATTTTTTCAGGTATTTTCAATGAATTTAAAAGTTTAGGGTGAGTGAATGTCTATTCACAGGTTAGTGCCCAGTGTCCATTATGATGGTGATGGAATTATGTGCAGAATATTTCTCTAGTGGGAATTTGTATGAGCCTTACCTTCTTTACATCTTGTTGGAACTTACTTTTCCAAACTTCCTGTTGATTCAGTGACTGATTTGGTAAAATTTCAGGAAATTCTTGTCTGTTCAAGTTAACCGGTTTGTTTCTGTCCTTTGTAATGTAGATCCTGGTTTCGCAGTTTCCTAGTGTGATTTGAAATAGATTATAAATGATTTCTGTTATACTATATACTCTTCCAAAGCATGAATGAAGAAGTGAGCAGATCAGATTTGTGATTTTGAAAAATCACTTGGACAATAGTATGGATGAAACAGTAGTGTGAAAGCTACAGGGATGGATATAATTAAAAGGCTATTGTAATAGTCTGTTCCAGTGAGTGAGAATGAGGAATATGAACTCATAATGGCAGTGAAGATTAGCAGGAGAGTTATAAATTCAAGACCTATAGAGATTATTTCAGAATTACAAAGTGAGTAAGTACAAAGTGTTTGGGGTTCCCCCAGTTGTCTCCCTTGGATGGCTTTTAACATACAGGCATTATAGATCCTAGTGAGAAAACCAAGTTTAAAAAAAAAAATGAAAACAAATAGAAGAAAAAGCAAAGTGGAAAAAAAAAAAAGAGTTTCATGGAGGGAGCGATTCAAAGTATCAAATAACTCAAAGAATTCAAGAATTAAAATTAGAGGGGCACCTGGGTGGCTCAGTGGGTTAAGCCTCTGCCTTTGGCTCAGGTCATGATCTCAGGGTCCTGGGATCAAGCCCTGCATTGGGCTTTCTGCTCAGCAGGGACCCTGCTTCCCCCTCTCTCTGCCTGCCTCTCTGCTTACTTGTGATTTCTCTCTGTCAAATAAACAAATAAAATCTTTAAAAAAAATGAATTAAAATTAGAAATTAACCATAGGGTTTGACAGGTTGGAGATTTTCAGTGAACTAAGAACTATGGTAGTAAAATGGCAGGGTTAGAAACCACATTTCAGAGAATTGATTTGGATGTGAGAAACTTGACAAAATGAATGCTGATTCCTTCTCTGATAAACTCTACCAAAAGCCTAAGAAGAGAACATTTTGAAAAATAAAGAAGCCGTCACTTAAATACACAGCACACAGGAAATTCGAGGAAGCTAGAAAGTGGAAAAAAGTCATGATTTGAGACAACTTATTTTTCTGAATCATACCTATTCTCATCAGTAAAACTGGAATAATGGTAGCCCCATCCCACTGTGTCTGTGAAGATAGAGATAATGTAGGCTAAGCTTGGTGGTTAATATTTTAGGTGCCCCTAATTTATGTCATCATAGTAATTGACATTTGCTATTTCTCTAGTTCCTCCTCTAAACTCTAATCTCTTTGATGGTATGTAATGTGGATTATATTCATGCTTACATTCCAGCCCTTGGAATATTGCTCCCACATAGATTTGTTTTCAAGACCTTTGTATCTTGAAAAATAAATAAATGAATGAATAAATGAATGAATGAATGAATGAATGAATGAATGCCTACCCTGGTGAGTACATAGTAGATATTAGTTTCTTCTTCTCTAAAGGGTTGCAGCTCAGTAGAAGAAAGGTTTGCCAAAGTCAATTATACACTCCAATAAGGATTTTAAAGTGTTTTTCCATGAAATAAAACATAAAATTTATTTTTTCATTTATTATAACCTTAAGGAAAATAGCAATGGGAGGCAATATTTGGTAAATAGAAATATGACAATATATAATTAGGACATGCTTTATATTACTGAATTATAGCTTTAACAGCATGTTTAATGCTATTATAATCCCTTTCTTCCCTCTCTCCAATGAAAGCAAACCAAATATTTCTAGTACATTACTGTCTTTATCATTGTAGAATGAGAGAATTAGAAGATATACCAAGAGATCATCTAATTTAGTAATTGCCCCCAGCCCATGCTTTTTTTTTTTTTTAAAGATTTATTTATTTATTTGAGAAAGAGAGACAGAGGGTGTATAAGCAGGAGGGGCAGAGGGAGAGGGAGAGAGACTATCAAACAGATTCCACACTGAGCAAGGAGCCAGAAGTAGGCTTGATCTCACAACCCTAAGATCATGACCCAAGCTGAAACCAAGAGTTGGACTGTTAACCTACTGTGCTACCCAGATGCCCCCTCTTCATGCTTAGGAGTAATTTTTTTTTTTCAAATACAAATAATAGTGACAACTTTAAAAGGAAAAAAATATGTGGAAAGCCAAAGTTGGGAATTACTCCTTCTCAACTATGGCTGTTTAAAATTCTACTGTTTTAAAAAAATATATTTTAATATAGTATAAACCTAAAAAGTTAATTGTAAACTCATTATAATCATACCTTATTTCTAACTGTAAAACTAAAATATGAAATGAATTAGTACAAACAAAGTAGTAAAACCAAGAAAATGTTAGATAGACATCCTTACTTTAAACCAGAGTTTATTTCTCTGAAACCAGATTCCTGCTCACCGTGTATCTATGGTCCTCAATCTTATCTTACAGGCACAGAGTCTTTGCAGTCACCCTGTTGAAGCTTCTGCCCACTCTAAGATGACTCTGTCCTTCCACCACTTTTTTCCACCTAAAATGCTTCACATATTTCATAATGATCACCTTCACCATCACTTAACTTTGACTTAGTGCTAATTCATCCATGCCTGAAATCCCTGAGTTTTCTTGACTCATTAGCCCATGACAGTAAATCAAGTGCTATATGGTGAGGGGGATGGCAGTGCAAATTTAGTCCCTGAAGTATGGGGTACAACATGGTGTTGTTATTGATCATTCAGATTGTCTTGAAAACAAAACAACTATAAAATTACTCTTATTGAAAAACTGATGTAGTCTTTTGTTTGAGAAATATTAATGTATGATATTTTGGGTAACCTGTATAATATCTATGACAACCCTGAGGTTGTACTTCAGTTTTAATAAAATTTTACATCAAATTTTCCCCATTTTTATGTTAGATGTTTTAGCTGTACATGTTTTAAGCTTTTGTTACTCCTCATTCTACCTTCATTTTTTCACATTATATACTGTTGGCCACTTTAATATTCCTAAGGTCTTATTTTTATCTTCTTTTTATTCATCCTGTATTTTGTTTGCCTTTTTTTTTTTTTTTTTTCCTGTTATCTTCTGTTTTCCCACCATCCCTATAAGGCTTCCAGGTTACCAATCTGTCCTTTGTGTAGTTTTAAGGACCCATCTTGCTTGATAAGTGGGATCCTATTGGTTTATTGGTACACATCATGTGCTTTTAAAATTAAACTCATTTTATGAGGCACCCGGGTGGCTCAGTTGGTTAAGCATCTGCCTTTGGCTCAGGTCATGATCTCCAGGCCCTGCGATAAAGCCCCACATTGGACTCCCTGCTCAGAGCAGAGTCTGCTTCTGTGTCTCACTCTGCCCCTCCCCACTGCTGGTGCTTGCTCTCTCTCAAATAAATAAAACCTTGAAAATAAAATAAAATTCATTTTAGATTTTTATAAGTTTTAATTTTTTAATAGCACTAAGATATTCCTGACTTACTTATATTGCAGTATTTAAAATACCCTTGCTGTCCTTATTACTACTACCCTTACCCAATTTCTATATTATTTTTCTGGATAGTTCATTTTTCTAATTCATTCAGTAGATGTTTGATCTTTTCTTGTGTATTAAGCACAAAGGGGGCATTATACCTGATACAAATCCATACCTTCTAAGAGTTTATAGTTCTAGTTGGGAATGCAAACAAATAAAACAAATAACTTCAGGTTAGAGTTATTTATCATAGAGGCATGGTGATATAGAGCAGGTAGGGACTAATGTTACCGCTGTAAAGAATGCCAGGTAGAGGGACACCTGGGTAACTCAGACGGTTAAGTGTTGGCATTGGGCTCCTTGCTCAGCAGGGAGCCTGCTTCTCCCTCTGCCTGCCACTCCCCCAGCTTGTGCTCTCTCTCGGACAAATAAATAGAATATTGGGGGGGGAAAAAAAGAATGCCAGTTGGAGATTTTGGGAGAGGACTTCCCAGAGTAGGTGATGTTGGAACTGATAGAATTGAAGAAAGAACTATAGTAATTGGGGATTTTCTGAAACTTCCATGTTTAGAATCAGCATCTTGATGCTACCAAAATTTGATTTCATTTCTTCTAGTTTCTGACTCATCTTTATGTTCTCTGGCTTTTCCATAATTGGCAATTGGCTTTTCCATAGTTGGTTGTATGTGTGTGTTTGTGTGTATTTATCCCCCCCCCCCCACCAATATGCATACTGGAGAAGAACTTCAAATGACTGCACTTTCTTTCCAGGTAGTCATTGTGGCCAGAGAGGGCACATTGTAGTTAGTTACTCAGTGCAATTTAGTCATGTTTGCAGAGTTGTGGGTTTAAGGAATTCTGGGAAAAGAGTGGCCACCATGCCATTCCAGGCAGTAGGGACAGCATGTGAAACAAATGGATGCTCGGAGGAGCGAAAGTGAAGTTTAAGAAATACCAAATGTTTTAGTGTGACTGGAGTCCATGAGGTGTATGTAAGATATGATGGGAGGGAGACAAGCATGCAGATGGGAAAAGTAAGGTAGTCCTAATCTAGAAAGGGCCTTTGAAGCAAAACAGCCATTTTATTTTGTCCTCTAGGTGGAGACACTAAGGTTTTTTTCAGTTCAAGTATTTTTTGGTTATGTTCTACACTAACACTACTTTAAACACGTTCTTACTTTTTAAAATAATTTTTCCTAAAAAAAACAGAAAAGAGCTGAGAAGCTGAAGAAAAATCAGATATAGCAAAAACTAAATTTTTCTAATTAAAAGACTTACTAACTTCAAAGTATTAGTGCTTTCTGACAATCATAAATTTGCCTTGTGATGAATATTATATATTTTATAGACCCTATTGTATCTGAAAAGATAACTTATTCAAATATGGGAGAAAATACTAGAAATTTGGATCATTCAAGGAAAGGATGTTCTATTCATGAAAAAGAAAATCTTGCTTTGCGTTTAGAGTACACTAGTTTCAATTACATTCCGTTCTTGTACCTTTATTTGAGTGAAGCGTGTTTTCCAGAAAGTTTCAAGTGGTGGTCCAGATGTCACAGCTGATATTTAGGACTCTGAGTCTTTTTAAATTGAATTATATTATACCTACAGAAAAATGCACATATCATTAGTGCCCAGATCCATACATTCTTGCAAACTTAGCTCATCTGGTATAACTAGCACCCAGATCAAGAAATAGAATATGAATACTACTCCAGAAACAGCTACAGTGTGTAAGGAGCACAATGGCAAGATTAGACTCTGTGCTTTTGAAATTAATAGCAGAAATAAAAGAGAACAGAGACTTTGCAAGAATCCATGAAAAGGAGATGAGTATCTAAGTTAGGACAGTATCTTTAGACAAAGAGGAGGTAAAACATTTACTGTCTAAACTGTAGAGAGTTTTCTATGTAGAAATATGGAAAAATGTGGGGGAATTGATTATCAGGCCTGAAAGCCATGAACCTGAGGGGTACCTGGGTGGCTTGAACAGTTAAGTGTCCAACTCTTCATTTTGACTCAGGTCATGATCTCAGGGTCTTGTTGTCGAGCCCCATGCATGGTGTGGGCTCTGCACTCAGAATGGAATCTGCTTGGGATTCTTTCTCCCTCTATGTCTGCAATGCCCCCCCCCCCCCCAGCTGCTTGCACTCATTCCTGTGGTCTTGCATGCTCTCTCTCTCTTAAAAAATAATTTTTTAAAAAAAATTTTGATTTATTAGATAATAAATACATATGAAATTTAGGATGTATTTTTCACCCTTGTGAGGTTTTAATAAATCTTTATGTCAAAAAATATCAGAAAACCAAAAACCTAGCTATTGCTAAGAAAACATATTCAGAAGAATCTTTCTTTGGATAAGAAATATTCTTATAAGAGGTATTCCGTGAGGATCACATCTGATAGATGAGAATTCACCACTAAAATATAATCAATGGTCCTTATTAATCCTCATTGTTCTTTACTTAATTATCTTTTTAATTTTCTTCCTACAAAAATTATGAGTACAGAGAACATCATGTCAGTCATCTGTTCCAGTTAATTTCACAGGAAGATGGGGATAGAAGCTCAGCAGATGGTACAACCTTTGCTCTGAGAGTAGTGTGGGTTAAGTAGTCACTCTGTGGGTACCTGTCTTTTTGTTTTAGGTTCACCGAGAGCAGTGAAATGATTGGTCCCAGCCACTCGCCCTGTCCTTTTCACCTACATATAAGGAAGAATGTTATAGTGACAAGAATATTAGGCTAGGGAATAGAAGATACTCTCTTTAGTACCTGACTGATCCTAACGGTCTGATCTTAATCAAATCTTTATGTACTCAAATAATATCAACAAGGGAATTGAGATAAATGTCTTATTTCCCTCTGGCTACAAGCATATTGCTGAATTTCTTTTAAGGCTTGCCTTGTGTGATCACTGAAATGTTATAAACTTTTGGAATTTCAGTGTTTTTATCTATATCATAACAAAACTTACCTCAGGATGTTCCTAAGAATCAAATAAGATTAAGGATTTTAAAATAATTTGATTCTAAAATGCTTATCCAAATTATGGAAGTTAATACTGATTATTATGCCATATTCCTCCTTCAAACCTTATTCATGTGCTTTCACCTCCTAAAGGAGAAATGTCCCCTTACTAAGAAAATTCCTTTACAGGGGCCCCTGGGTGGCTCAGTGGGTTAAGCTGCTGCCTTCGGCCCAGGTCATGATCTCAGGGTCCTGGGATCGAGTCCCGCATCGGGCTCTTTGCTCAGCAGGGAGCCTGCTTCCCTCTTTCTCTCTGCCTGCCTCTCCATCTACTTGTGATTTCTCTCTGTCAAATAAATAAATAGAATCTTTAACAAAAAAAAAAGAAAGAAAGAAAGAAAGAAAGAAAGAAAGAAAGAAAGAAAGAAAATTCCTTTACAAACCCTAAGAAAGTTGTGGATTTATATCTGCAGACCTTAATGCACTCAGTCAGAAGGCTTAGTTGGATTTTTGGTTTGTTTGTTTCAATTTTGTTTTCAAATTTAGCTCAGGCAGTGTATAGCCATTTCCAAGTGAAACACATCTAATTCATGAATATGTTTATGAATTGAAAGCTTGGAGCAGTCAGTGTCAACACTGTTTAAAATGAATTCTAAATGTTCTAGGAACTGTTCTAAACTTAAGAGTAAATCTCCAGACTGTTTATTGAGAAGTGTGATGTTTATTATTCTCCCGTTAAATTTGTATTTTGGGTTCAAAAGGCTTGATTGATGCTTACCTTCCCCAGACCTATTGTGTAGAAAAGACTTACAGAATAATAACTAAATATCTAAATACAGTTTACCAGTGCTTACTCTTAAACATATCTGAATCTGGAAACATTTTAATACAAATGTTATTTTTCTAGCTTTCTTTAAGTACTTCATGGCTTCAACAGTTTGCAGCATTTTTTTGTGGGTACTCATCTTTGGGAAACATTACTGTGAATACGTTCTTTCATGGCATGCTGCTAATTTTCCAAAAGACATGGAAAAGAAATGGGTGTTGACTTTCTCCTAAGTATCAAGTATTATCTCTTTTGATCTAGCTGCAGCTTTGCAAAGTACATTGCTATTTTAGAGTTGAATAGATTAGGGCCCAAACTGGGTAGGTTTTCCATTGGTCACACACTTGATACTAGAGGAACTGGAATTTGATTCAAGGGTCAGTACCTTCTTTTAGAGTTTCTCTTTTGTCCTCTTTAGCAGAGACAGAAAGATTCTATCTAGAATCTCTCTATGTTGGATTTAAAAAGTATCTCTCTTTCCTTGTGTTTTCTATTTTAGGGTTCCTAATTTGTATGGTATAAAATTTGCACATTATGATTTTCATTATCAATTAATGAAAAATTTGTACCTTTTCAAGTATCTTAGGTATTCATTAAAATTTGTACATATATATATATATATATATCTGACAGACATATATAACATGTTTTATATGGTATAATTTGTAGACCTGAATTTTGTGTAATATAGTGTAACAATATAATAGAGAAGTTATATATATGATATAATATATATAGCTTGCAAGTATGTATGCATATATATATAAAATTAGGTAAGGTTTTAGAATAGAAATGGTCATACTAAATTTTGCTCAGAAATGCAAATTTTTTAAGGCCTTAAAAATTGAGAGGGCAATTAGATTTATGTAAATTTAAAAGCTGCTTTAGGAAACTTGGCTACAACTGTATATTCCTTTGAGCAAATAAATAGCACATTGTTATTAGTTGGTAACTTCTTAATCTTAAGATTATAAGTGTGAAGTAATTTCTTTTTAAAAACCTCCAAATAAACTTAAATATATAATCAAATGTGGTAAAACTAGTAACAACATACTCTTAAGATACTCAAGGCATATGCTGTAACTATACAGTGTGTCAGTGATGCCAGGAGCACATATGGCCGGCTGGCTTGCATCTCTGTGGTGTCTCCCTGGTATTGGCACAGCAACAGCACACTGCAGTGCAATTCACAGACATGCTATTTCCATACATACTTCATGACCCATGTGTATTTTATAATGAGGCGCTACCTTTAAAGGTTGTTTGATAAGAATAGAATGGCTGTTTTGTCCTTATTTCAAGACACATGGAGACTATTATGCAGTTATCTTTAAAGATTTCTCATTTCTCTTTAAACAGAATCCAAACCATCCTCCTTGGCTGAGAAAGCCCACACAATATAGTGTTTTCTTGTCTTTCTTTTCTTTTGCTATTCTTCTCTGTATTCCAGCAGCACTGGCCTCCTTTTGGTTCTTCCAATGTTCCAAACGTTTTACGTACTGTGCCTTCCCAGTAAAGTACACTTGATAGTATGCCTATATTAATAAGGTCTAATTTCACATGCATTAAGAGTCTTTGCATTACATAGGTATTCATTGAAATGTCATATTTTATTGAATAGATGAAGCACATTATTTTTCCTAAATTATTAGAAGGTATTTTAAATGTGTTATCTTCCTTTGATGTTGTCTGCTTGCCTAGAGGCAGGTTGAAAATAAGGTCTTCATCTAAGTAATAATTAATATCACAAGGCTTAAAAGTGAGAATTTAATAGTGCTTTTATTTAATTGAAAAGCCTAAATATGTAGAAATACCTTTAGAAATTTTCTTTGCTTGTAAACACGGCAGGAAAAAAAAATAGAACTACCATAAATGCGGGAATGTCTTCCTAATAACATATGAAGCTTCATTGGAGATTCACTGTCTGACAACATGACCTGCTGTTCTGTAGAAATCATCATAAAGTCCTCTGTTAAACTGACATTCACTTTCATCAAAACTTCTGAATGTGCTGCTGCTTTCTATTCTGTTGTTTTGCCAGTTGTAGAGCTTATGGTCTCCACAGCACACATCCCAGAGGAATTTTAAATATATTTTATTTTTAAAAAAGATTTTATTTATTTATTTGACAGGCAGAAATCACAAGTAGGCAGAGAGGAGTAAGCAGGCTCCCAGCCAAGCAGAGAGCCTGATGTGGGGCTCGATCCCAGCAGCCTGGGATCATGACCAGAGCTGAAGGCAGAGGCTTTAACCCACTGAGCCACCCAGGGTCCCCTAAATATATTTTCTATCATCAGCATTTCAGCTTTATTTTTTGTAAGGTTGTATACAGAGCAACATGACAGAGGCAGAATTGTAATGGTGTGAGTGGAGGCTCCAGTTCTGGTTCAGACTCTATTACAGACTCAGCCCTATACTTTTTAACTTCGTAGGCCGGAGGCACATTTCTTTGTCACTAAAATCGGGATATTACAGAACCTTCAGCAAAAGGGAAATAGAAGAATTAAGTGAGTTAATGGCTCTTAAGCTTAATACTTGCAACACAGTAACTACTCAATCTTGGGTGCTCTTGTTTTTATAAAAAAGTTGGTTTTCTTAACTTGCACCTTCAGGATTCTTGGGAAGAAAGAGAAGGGGATATCTTTTGGAGTGTGGTTTCATTGGTATGTTTAATGGCTAATGGAGATAAGATTGCCTAGTCGTAGTCTGAGTGGCTAAGGTAAGAGACAGAGGTAGCTCTTCGAGATTATAAGGGTCTGGGGGGGTTGAAGGAATCAGAAGAGTCAAAGGGAGTCTACCAACATAGCAAGAAACCAGGACTTTTCTTACAAGATGCTAAGTAGAATTCCTTTGTGATAGAAATGGCTGAGGGACTTTAAGAATAGGGGTGCCTTATATTTAAGTTATTTGCTGTAATGTACCACTCCTTGTTTTACACTTTAATAAAGTTGGCCATGTATACCCCTTGAATGTGTTGGATTTTGAAGAATAAAGAGATTGAGGTAGTGTCCAGCTGGACAATCATGGTGCAGGGAAAAAAAAACCCACAATGCTGAAGGTGAAATTTAGGGTTAAAATAGAGAATGCAACAGAAGTGGGAACTCAATGAAGAGGACACAGTAAGTCACCATTTTTACCCCCAAATTGATCTTTAGAGACTTTGGGAGGGAGGGAGAATTTCTGACAACATGCAAGATCAAAATATATCAGTTTCTACTTATCTCTTGGAAAACTGGTGACCTAGTCCAGTTGCAAGTCTTGATAGTATTCAGCTTATAACATTATTAGTAAGAGAGATGTTAGACTTGAAGAAGATCCAAAGATAGGCTATGCAGAATGGAACTGGTATCTGTAGACTTCAGGACACTGGAAATCTGGAACTTGAAGGGGAATAGGATCCTGGAGCTGTGGAAGTAGAAGGTGGTACTTCCCTGTATTTGTTTCTCTCTCTTGCATGCATGTGCACACACTCTCCTGGTATCTCTGCTTTTCTCTGTGTATTTGTTCCATACTTCTGTCTTTACCACTAGCTACTCTTTCTCACTCTTATTTTGTATTTATTCATAACTTTTCTTTGTCCTTCCTTGTCAAACTCTTACATGTTTTCAAGTTCATTTTCCACTCTTTCTTTTGGCATTTCCTCTTTCATAGGTCTGAGTGAGAGATTCTAATTGTACTATGTCACATTTTCAAGCCAGGCCTGTGACTGGACATTCTTATGTCTGAATTCTACCTGTAAAGTGATTGAGGATAGACTGGCACCAGAAAACAAATCTGGTAAAAACGCTAGAATTATTCTTATATTTTTAAATATTAATTTTTTTCTTACTGAGTTAATTTCATTAAATTAGACTTTCTGAAAATAGGATATAGTTGCCTGTCTTTGGACTTATTTTTCTGACCCATAAAGTACTTCAGAATAATGCATTGAACTTGAGTGGGTTGGTGGGATTTCTGCATTCTTGATGGAAGTTACCAGACTTGGTTGAAGCTTTCTAATAAAGAATATTCCTGTAAAGACAAAACAAATGACACAGCCGAGTAAGATTATTCCTAGGATGAAAGCTAAAAATAAGCAGGTAAACATCTGAACACTTCACAGTTCTTTCTTTTCAAGCATTGCAAGAGAGACGCCAGAGAATCATTATCTGTTTCTTGTCCTCCAAACAGTGCCCACATATTGAAAAACTGAGTGACAAGCAATCTGGCCTATCCATATGACCATATTGTTTTCATCCCCTAATTAGCCTAGTCCTCACTGTGCTGATGAGGAAACAGATGCATGAAGCAGCAAATTACCTTCATCTTGCCTCTCAACAACAACAAAAAAAGACCCAGCATTTAATTGTCTCATTTGAACTTGGGCGATTTGAAAGCAATAAAGTGGAAATATTCAAGGAGGGAACATTGCTTTTAAAAACATGTTTTCTTTTCATTTAAAAGTCACCACAGAATGCAGATTTGAATTAGGAATTTGGTGATTTTAGTTGGAAATGATTACTTCTTATTAAAGACTTATAGCCAGTTGGTTCATTAATTGACATGTGGATAAATAGAGATAAATGTAAAGTGTTTGTGGTCCTGAGGGTGTACTGCGTGTTTATCTTCCATGCCTCGTTCTCAGTCAAATTAATTGTAACGGTTCCTTTTGGATTCTTTATCTGATTCCATTGGAGGTGTAATTTTGCATAGCTATCAAAGTGGCAGAAGTACAGGGAGAAAAGCAAGTTCCAGAGAGGAGTTAATGAGAACCAATCAAACCGTCTGACAGATAGGCACAATCTTCCAGCTTTGGTTTTTGCCTTCTAGTTAAAACTTTGTAGTGTTCTGTCATTTTTATTCGTATCTCTGTGGTTTCCAGACTGTTACAAAAGTGTTGAGTATTTACAATTTGTAGCTAAGACTTATAGTATTCTCCTGAGTTGACAAACAGTATATTATATAGACTCTTTATAGATCTTCTCATTTAATCTTTATAATTACCTTGTAGTAGTGGTATTATTGCTGTACCATCTTAGAGGTAAGGAAACTGAGGCTTAAGGTGTTAGAATATGTAAGAATCGCTGTTCCAAAAGCCATTCTGAAAACACAAGCAGGAGCAGAGAAATGGTTAGCTGGGACTCTCATAATTGGATGTAGACTTCTGAAGCAGTGTCATCTTTAGGTTTTGTTTCACGAAGAAGTCATTTTCTGGGAGTTATTTTATGGACTTATGGCAGTCATCAAGGACTTATAATGTTTGTAGCCCCGTGGGTCAGAGCGAGGAAAGTATTTTTATAGTTCCTAGTTACCTATTTATAAAACTTGCTAATTTGTGTTAATTAGTGAGGAAAGTGGCATTTTACTCTTTGTGAATTTGTTGGCCTTCTGCATCATTTTTCTTGAGTTCTCCAATGTTCAGTAGGGTCTTTGGGGGAAGAACTCAGATATACAGCTAAACAAATGAACTATGGAATGCTTCTTAGCGATCTTGAGAGATACCTTATGTATTTGTAGTGTAAGGAAGTGTAATGTGAGTAACCATAAATGAGGCGACCAATGCATACGATTGCATTAAAGAGGGCAGAGGAGAACAAGGATAGAACAAGCATAGAGGTCATGTACATTCTAGAGTCTTTGAAGGTCCTATGTCGTATGTTTGCAAAATACTGCTATCTAGTGTCGACTTCACAAATTCTTTTTGGATACCTTCCAGGTATACTGATGATAGAATGTGGACCAAAGTAAAGCATCATCTCTAACTAGAAGTTTTCAGTCTAGTGAGGGAGACAAACTTTATTAATTCATCTCACCAAAAGTTATGAATCACAAACTCAGCTAAGTGCTAAAAAAAAAATAATAAAGTACAATGAGAATCATTAAAAATGTGTGCACATGTCTGTGTGGGGTATGTGTGTATGTGCATGTGTGTTTGGGAGGGAGTAGCTTGTTTTAATTTATGGGCCAAGTAATTTTTCTAGGTATCGCTAACAAAGTAGTATTTAACCTGAAATCTGGAGAATGTAAGCAAATAATAATTATTATGCAAACACAGTTTGAATTTTATTTTCAAGATCCTTCTGGCTTCATTATTGAGAATGGATTGTGGAAAGGTAAGAGAACCTATATAGTAGTTCAAGCCAGAAATGAAAACTATCAGACTGAGTAGGGATGAAGAACAAACTAGTGAGAAGTGTTAGAAATTCAAAAACTGTTTAAGATTTAGAATCGAAAATGCAAGTCTTATTTTATTCATTTGATTAAAACATAAAACTCCAATAGCTTTTTGTTATGAAAACAATACTAATTCATAAAACTCAACAGCAGAGTTTCTTATTCTACTTTTTGCATTTTGTTATTCATTCATACAATTAAACTTGATTGTGTGTTTTCTGTGTGTTACTATGTTATTTGCAAAGTCATTCCTACTTCCTTTCTGTGAGGTCAGAGGAATAAGGGATTCAAAAACAGATAATAATACAGTTTTGTAATTCAAATAATAGTGTTATTCAAGTGGAATTACTATTGGAGTGCTTAACCTAGCTTAATTATTCAGGGAAAGCTTTGAGGGAGGTGTCTGGAAATGAATATTTGAGGATTTGATCAGCAAAGGAGGCATTCCCAGCAGAGGAAAATGAGAACAAAGACAAGAAAGTATGAAATTTCATAGTGTGTTTAGAAGCTATAACACAGATTTTACAGAGGATAAGGGGCATGGGCGGCAGGACTGGACACATAATTTACAGGGTCCCAGTGGAAGAAAATGCAAAGCTCCTTGTCTAAAAATTATTCATAATTTCAAGATGGTGACAGTAGACCAGCAGAGAAGCTTGGGACTCTTCTAAGCAGGTGACCCTTGTGTAACTTCATTGGTTGCATGTCTACAAAGCAGACAAATTGGAAGGTACTAGAGGAAAGTTAGGGATATAAGTGATAAAGGAGAAGGAAGAATTAAAAGATTCCTAAGCCTTCTAGTTTTAAGTGCTTGGGAGATGATGCTACCAACAGAATTAGAGGCCATAAGAAGGAGAATGGCCAGGTGTGAGGGAATGATTTACATTTTGGCAAGTTGAATTTAAGGTGTCTGTGGAATCTATCAAAAATACCTAGTCAGGGGTGCCTGGGTGGCTCAGTGGGTTGAGCCTCTGCCTTCGGCTTAGCTCATGGTCTCTGGGTCCTGGGATCGAGCCCCACATCAGGCTCTCTGCTTGGTGGGGAGCCTGCTTCCCCCTCTCTCTCTGCCTGCTTGTGATCTTTCTCTCTCTGTCAAATAAATAAATAAAATCTTAAAAAAAAAAAACAACTAGTCAGTAGACAGCTGAATATAATAGTGTGAATTTCTTGGGAGAAGGCAAGACTAGAGAGCTTTGGGGTGTTGAAATCATGATAGTTGGTGAGTTCATCAAGAAGACTTAGAAAAGCAGCAGGTCAAGGACTGAATCCTCAAGAAACCCAAAGTTTTCAGAAGGTTTAATCATGTAAGTCTTTAATGCACAGCATGGTTCTCCAAAGAGCAGGCCCCTGCTAAAGTTCAGGGTGAATTATTGGTGTGTCACAGGTTATTTCTTCAGCTGAGTTATACTAGTACCATATCATGGTGACCGTTACAATGATAACTAACATGAATTAAATCTTTTCTCTGCCAACACAATATGAAGTTAATCCCAGTGTGAGACAGGCACACTCAGTATTATTTCAGTAAATTGCTACTTTGAACCTTATTACTCTTGTACGCCTCCTGTATTAATATGTTTTAATTAAACAATCATTTGCTGAGCTACTATTTGCAAATATACCAATTTGTGACATCACTGAGCAAACACTCTAATAAATCACGATTTTGCCTGTATTTTCTGAGGCATATTGGGCTATTAATTGGTTTTTCCATTACCTATCTCTAATTGTATTCTCTATGTAGGGCAATTACATGGAAACTATACACTTAATAAAATAATTGGAAAATGATTATTTTGTATTTATAACTTTCAAACTGTCTTTTATACTTTGTTAAATATTAAGGTATAATTTTATGGAATTTTCTACAACTGATTGACTTTTATTAGCTATTATAAATTGCTTATCAAAGCAACCTCTTTTTTCTTTTCAGAATTAGTGTGAAATTTAAAACACTTCAGTTTCATGATGTCATGAAAGGTTTGTTTTTTCACAACGGTAATAGCTCTGCATAGATTATAATACTATTTGTTTAATTCAAAACTTTACCATAAACTCTTATTAGATATTCTTTATGTACCCTAAGAAATGCTTCATAAATGAAAATTCCAGTATTAGTGAACTGTAGTTTTTATCCATATACCAAAATTAGTAAGATAATTTTATTCCCCAATTACAAAAAAAACCTTGATAATTATTTAAGGTAATCAGTTAATACTGATCTCATTACCCTATCCATTGTGCTTAAGTGTACTCCATGTTTAGTAACATTTGAAAAAGTAAGATTAGAAAACTAAATAACAATGTCATTATATAGTATGTTATTCAAAGCTACTTACTATGATGCAGGAAAAATCTATTTCATGTTTCTTGTTTTCTGGATTTAATTATCACATTTTTTCTAGAATCATTGCCCAGATCTCATGATGTAAAACAAATTTTCACTTTGTCAAAATGCATTTAGGGATCTATTATGAACTGCTGCCACATTTAGGAAAATGGCAAGTGTGGAAACCTGTTTTTATCTGCCAGCTTTGACAGAAAGGATAAACATGACATTAGTCATCTTGTTTCTCCATTGCTGTGATTATCAATATATTCAGTAAGAACAAATCACATCCCCTGAGCCTGTCAGAAAGAAGATGAAATAATTTTAACCACAGAATAATAATTACCATATTCAAAAGTAATTAGCAATGTTGCATGTTGATCCTTAATAACAATTTTATGTACATACATACACACACACACACACAGAACTAAAATGAATATTGACTTGATAAGGCTATGCTTTTCTATCTACCTGCTTTAGTATGACAAAATATATTTTATTCTATTTTCAATTTCCTTAATCTTCTTAAGGAACACTTTATTTTCTTCTATACTAAACTAGCATAAAAAGCAACTTAAGTATCAAGATTTTGCAACAAAGTGGGAATTGGCTTTACTTTAATAAAATCTAGGTGAAAAATACATTTTCTAATATATAAATTAATATATGTTGAACTAATTGCTAAACCTGTCCTTTATATCAATTTTACTCAAAGTTGTGCCTGCACATTGGTGCTAGTCTTCCATAGATAAGTACAACAATTGAGAGTGAGCATTTAGAATTTTTTAAAAGATTTATTTATTTACTTATTTTGAGAGAGATAGAGAAAAAGAGTGCACACAGGCACACAGGAGATGGGGAGGGGCAGAAGGAAGAAGCATAGAGAACCCTCAAACTGACTCCCCACTGAGTGTGGAGCCCATCAGTCCTCGATCTCACAATCCCGAGATATGACCTGAGCTCAAATCGAGTCGGATGCTTAACCAACTAGGTCACCCAGGTGCACCAAGCATTTAGAAGTTTTTATACCAATTTGATGTTGCTATGAAGTCCAAGCACATGATCATTTTTCTAGTGATTTTTTTTCTGGTAATTACATATTTTTAGAAGTATTGTAGAGTGGCAGTTGGAAACTGAAACAACCTATTCCTTCACTGCAGATAGTTTGAGAAGCAGTGCTTTCTCCTTTTAATATTTTCTATCAGCATTTGCTTCCATTAAAAATTTCCTAAGGTGGGGGTTCTGGGTGGTGCAGTCAGTTAAGCATTGGACTTTGATTTCAGTTCGGGTCATGATCTCAGGTTAGAGAGATCAAGCTCCACAATTGGCTCTGAGCTGGGTATGGAGCCTGTGAAAGATTCTCTCTTTGTCTCCCTCTGCCCCTGCCCCTCCTCTCTCATGTGCTCTTTCTCTCAAAATAAAATAAATAAAAATTTTTTTAAATTGCCTAAGGTATAGGTGTTTTTATGGAACTCTAGACATCTCAAATTAGATACTTAGTATTTTAGGAGTGCCTAAAGCTCAGGATGCTGGGGTCAAGCCCCAGTCTTGCTGCCTGCTCAGCGGGGAGCCTGCTTCTCCCTCTCTACCCCTCCCCTGCTCATGCTGCTCTCATTCTTCCTCTTTCTCATTCTCTCTCAAATAAATAAATACAAATCTTAAAAAAGAAATAGTATTTTTCTTCTTCTTCTTTTTTTTTTTTTTTTGCATATTTGTTTACAGCAAGTAAGAGAAGTTAAGAAACAGTAGTGCGAAGGAAAAGAAAGACTTTAGAGCCAAGTAAATCTGGATTCAAATGAGCTGTATACCACTTACTGTGCTGTGCAGTTTGTTTGCACTTCCTGAGCCTGTTTCCTTAACTGTACAAAAGAGATAGTAACATCAACATCAAAAGGTTGTTGCATCCCACCCCCTAGGCGAGAAAAAAAAAAAAGACATTGGGGAGGGTATGTGATTTGGTGAGTGCTGTGAAGTGTGTAAACCTGGTGATTCACAGACCTGTACCCTTGGGGATAAAAATATATGTTTATAAAAAAATAAAAAATAAAATTAGACATTATTAGATTATAAAAAAAAAAAAAAAAAAAAAAAGGTTGTTGCATCAATATATTTTAGGTTTCAGTGCACTTTTAGCTCCATCTTTCTCACTGTCCTTTCTCTTCATTAAGTAAGTTGAATGAAAAAATATTTATATAATATGCTGTACCTATTTATTAAACCACAGTTGATACATTTGAATACTAGTAATTTATTTTGCATATATTTGATTGGCATGTTGGATTTGGAATAATTAAATATTTGACAAATCACATGAAGTTATAAATTGATAGATATTTGACATACAAATGGACTTCCTGCTTTTTATGACAGAAATAGACTTTCCTCACATAGTAGATATTCTCAAGTGCTAATAAAATCATCTCTAATTTGAGTGGGAAGAAGTGATGACAACAGGTGTTAAAATCCCTCTTTATCTTTGTTAACTGACTGGATAATTGGGTAAATGTGATTTAGATTTGCTACTGGCTATCATCAAAACAAAAAATAATTGTAATAATTGGTAATTTGTCAATATGAATAATACTTCTAGAATATATGTAATTATTAAATACACTCTAGCAGTGTTATTAACATTAATAAAATACTGGTGAAAGGATCTATTTATGCAAAATGGACTTTGAATCTCTTTTATGATTTCTGCCCCAGATAAAGTAACAATGACAACAACAGTAAGAGGTAGAGAAGGAATAGATCATTTTAGAAAGTGGCTACATGTTTCATTTCTATTACAGTGGCAGATTTTAAAAACAATCTGGTCCTCATATCCAGAATAATCTTTTAAGTGGAAAAGACCAGATTTTTTCTTCATCTTTATTGCAGTATAATTGACAAATAAAATTATAAAGTATTTATGGTGTACATTGTGGTTGCAGTGACTTGATACCCATATAAACTGTGAGAGGATTTCCACCATGTAGTTAATTAATACATCTATCACTTCACATATTAAAAAAAGTTTTATGTGTGAGAACATTGAAGTTGTATTCTCTTAGCAAATTTCGGTTTTACAATACAGTGTTATCAACCATGGTCACTCTATCTTAGATGCTCAGACCTTATTCATATTATAGCTGAAAGTGCGTACCCTTTTACCAGCCTCCTTTTTTCCCCACTTCCCAGCTCCTACCAATCACTTTTTTACTGTCTCTATGAGTTGGACCCCCCCCTTTTTTTTAAACCGCTTTTTCTTCTTCTTTTCTCTCTCTGTCTCTGCATGATAGCATACAGTATTTGTCTTTCTCTGTCTGGTTTATTTTACTTAGCACGATGCCCTCAAGGTCCGTCCATGTTTTCACAAATGGCAATGTTTCCTTCCTTCTGATGGCCGAATAATATTCCACTGTATGTGTATATACACACAGACACACACTTTTTTATCCACTCATTCATTCATGAATATTTTGGTTGTTTCTTTTAAAAAATTTTTAAAGATATATTTGTTTATTTTAGGAGGGGCAAAGGGAGACTCCCTGCTGAGTGGAGTACCCGAAGCAGGGCTTGATCTTATGACCCATGAGATCATGGGTGAAGTGAGCTGAAACCAAGAGCCAGATGCTCAACAGAGTGAGGCACCCAGGTTCCCCAAAGAATAAGCTTGCTTGATGGACATTTTGGTTGTTTCTATATTTTGGCTATGTGAATGATGCTGTGGTCAACACGAGAATGCAGAGATCTGTTTGCCATTCTTTGCAAACCTACAATATATACTAATATACTAACTAATATATTAGTATATTAGTATAACTAATATACTAACAATGTGAAACTGGAATGCAATTCACTTTAAATCATCTGCTTAATAGGACCATTTTAAGTTTACTTATGGTAACTCCATGTTTAAGTTAAATATTAGCCCATTTTTCTCTTTATAATTAGTTTGACCAAATATAAATATATACTTCTCTGTATTGTGCTAAATTTATAGGTACATACTAAAATGTCCCTTTTTACCCAAAAAAGTATGGAACTAACACTTGTTTACAGATTTTTAGGTTTAAATAATATTCTCATCTTTGGTGCTGAAGTTTAAGGTAGCATAATACAACTTGTGCCATATACAAACATCTCTAATAGTGAGCTATGATACAGTGGTATTTTGTTTTATATGTAGTTTGGAAATATGAAAATATATCTAAAATATACATAACCATTTATAAATAGCTATTTGTTGAGTGAAGGGGAACTTAAGACTAAAGCCTAAAAACTCTGAAAGAATCTCTTTCTTAGTCTTTTAAGTTCATGAACACAGACTGGAATGATACCATTTCTTCCATAAGAATATATTTCTTAAAACTGCTTGGAAAATTCTCAAATTTAGAAATGAATTATGAAATACTAATTGTGAAGTAGAATATGAATGATTGAGATAATAGCACCCTTTCCACTGTATTTGTGAAAGATGTTTCTAGGCAAAAAGTTGTATTGAAGGTAAACTGCTCTCATTCTCATGTTTGAGTTATAATCATGCTTGACAATCACATGAATGTTGAAGTTGTTCTTTGTCTAGGCCAAGCTTGGTATTTTATCAGAATTTTTGTATTTTATTAAGTATCTACATTAATTGTAGGACAGACTAAGGGTGATAATCTGACCTATTGCATTATTTATAAATTGTAACATCATTTATATCTCAGAGGACTGCTTTTATTTTTATCTGCTTTTAGTTAAATGATCTTTTCCTTGAATTTAGAAAATTTGGAACCTGTCCATACTAAAAAAAGAAAGACATTGAAATAATCAATAAATCCTTGTGTCTTGTTTACCTTTGGGTGTATAGCCACTTAAAGGGTTCCAGTATACCCATCTGTTGGTAGAGCAGGGACATATTTGAGCCTCAGAGACAGTTGAATCAGGAAATGGATCAATGTTAGGGACCATTCTTCTTGTGTTTCATGTATCTGTGTGTTAATGTTATTTTCTCAGATTAATTTTCTGTGGAGTGGACCCATAGCTACCAACATCTTCCAGCTCCGTATCTTCTAAATTTTGCTATTCAGAGAATAAGATTCTCTCTTTTTTTTAAATTACAGTCGGAAAATCCTCAAGGAATGCCTCTGATTGACCCACGTCTCATTATTTTAAAAATCATTTGGCTACAAGGATTTGGTATTATGATAGGCAACCCTCAGTTGAATCACACAGTTGGAATAAATAGAAAATAGGTCCCCCAGATAAGGAAGATACTGTTCCACACTGAAGTTGATGATGACGGGCTTGTGACTGGGTGAAGCGCAGAGAAGCTGGTACTATCTCCGGGCTTGATGTGTTGTCAGAAAAGTATTTGTGCTTTCTTTGGAAGAGTGTAAGGACGTACAACGGATTATATCTTGGTCTGGAGTGGGTAACACAAATAATAAAATAATAGACTTAACCTTTATTCACAAGAAATTTGCATTCTGCTTGCAGAGATATAACAAAACTCAAACAAAGAACAACCTGTTGTGAATTTATTGTAGACTATATACAGTTGAATTTCAGAGAATGCCAGGATCAGTATGTGCTATAGTTTTCTAAAGATTTTGAGAATTCAGTCTGGTTTACTTATAATGATGCAGTATTAATAAATAGAGCTAAAGAAAGCTGGTGTTCCATCTAGAAAGAAGAGCACAGGGAATATATTAGAAACAGAAATAAGCACAAAATGTACCAAAAACTGTGAGACTGGTTCCTTGTAGGATTGGAAAAGGTTGAGAAAAAAAAGTTTGAATATATATGGTGAGACTAGATTATGGAAGAAATTGAAAATCTGAATGTGTATATGTTACTAAAATCACAAATATACAGATCACTACAGTGGTCTCAATATGAGGTAATACTCTCCAAAAATTTTTTTAAAAAAATTAACACCATTAATACCATATATAATGAATAGCTGTAAGAGATTTGCCTGTGTAATGATTGTCTTTAGAAAGCAGTAACAGGGAAAAGAAAACGTGAAAAGCTTTTTATAGTGCTAAGCACAGTTGGAACTCAAGATATATTAACATCTTTCAGAACTACAACTAATAAGTGACAATCACATTCTCTGAAGTTGCAATTGCAGTCAAAGAATGGCAGTTTTATTAGACATTGTATCGTTGGGACAAATGCGTTGAAAGGAAGTTTATAATTACTGTTGGAATATAAACTTATGTAACTTTGTCCCTAAATATTTCCAAATGCCTAATTCTCTGAAGCCATGCTATTTTAAGAGAAAATATATGTGTAGAAATTACATAGTATAGTTTCATTTTGGGAAAGAAACTTTGAAGTATTTTTGACTCTAAACATTCAAAACGTTACTTTATACTACCTCTATAAGTAGTAAGATGATGCTATTTTTACTGAGATGTTAATTTAAAAATGCCATCACTAAAGTTATATGTTGATTTTTAAAAAGCACTTTTCTCATAGCACTTTCAATTCTCTCATAGAGAATTAAATGGCATAAAGAAATCTATTTTGTGGGGGGGGCGCCTGGGTGACTTAGTCGGTTAAGCCTCTGCTTTGGGCTCAAGTCTTGATCTCAGGGTTCGGGAATTGGGTCCCGCATTGGACTCCCTGCTCAGTGGAGAGCCTGCTTCCCTCTCTCCCTCTGCTGCTTCCCCTGCTTGTGCTCTGTCTCTGTGTGTCAAATAAATAAATAAAATCTTAAAAAAAAAAGAAATTTATTTTTTGATATTTGATTTCTTTTGATTCGTCTTTTAAAAAATAAATATTGAAATAGTTAACATTTTGGAAAAATAACATTTAGTTGATCTCTATAGCAGTCCACAGATCATCATCAGCCCTGTGATATAATAGAAAATAATTATTTTGAAAATATTTTTTTCTGAGTAAAAGCATTTGTAACCATTGAACAATTTTTTTTAGCTGGTAATATGACAGATATGTTAAAAATGAAATCTATTATATACCAATGGTTATATTGAATTTTAAATTATCTTCAATGCTTTTAACTCCTTCTTAAACTGATATTCCATCTTGCTCTCCAAAAAAAAAAAAAAAAATTAAATATCTAATGCAGATAAGATTGTCTATAATTTGAAAGGACAAAAAAGGGAACTACTATTGTTGATATTGCAGTGTTTTTACATTTCTAAATTAGGTCATATTTTCTTGAATATTGTTATAAAATTGTTTTATTTAAAACAAAATGAGGACTTCTGGGAATTTTTAGAGTTCTGTAAACATTTCCCAGGGCTGTAGAAATCTGTAGCTCTATTCTTATATCTAATTTCACTTAAATTTTATATTTATCATTTTATCTCCTCTTGGTTAGATATAATACTGAGCTTAACTTATTAGCTATTGTCAAAAATTTGGAAATAATCAAAACTGAAACTGCCAAATCAAGAAAAATCATTAACTTATTATACATATAATAACAGTTTGTAAACTGGGAGCTTTCAAAAATAGAAACTGATAAGAAGCTCAGGGGTATGAAGTTATAGCATAGTTTATAAAGTAAAAAATGAGGAAGTTGTTAACTTTTACAGTGATTGGGATTGCAATGGGGATTGTCAGATGGCAGGGAGGAGGTCAAAAGCAATGATCTCCAGACCACATTAGGAAGATGACTTAAGTCTCTTGTATGATTTTCAGAGACTCTTACAAGAAGTAACCCAAGTTTTACTTTTGTTCATGAAATGTGCTAGATATAGTTTTGTTTCCGTGGTTTAAATGGTTTTGTCCACTCAGGGAGTCCTCAGGTCTTGTTTCCATTTTACATTGACACTTTAACAATATTATATCACTTTTAAATGATATATGAAATTTCAAATGAATAAAAAATGTTTGTTACAAACTAGGCTAGAAAAAATATGGCAGAAAGAAGAGCTAAAAGAATGTTTATATATATATATCTGAGACAAAAGTCAGAGGATAATTGAGGTATAAGTGGTGAAAAACCCAAAAGGGTATTGAATTGGGAGGTAATGAATGAAGCCTGGAGAAACAGGAAAATAGAACATACAGACCCAATTCTCATTGGGTCAGAATGTTACAGTTAACAGCAGGGGCTAGACTCCAAATGCTTTGCTTTGAAACATGGCTCCACTTTTTGTATGTTTTTGTGCTCCTGGGTAATGTAATGTACTTAGTTTTTCAAAGGATTCTTTTTAGGATGTAATGGGTACATGCATAATTTGTTGGAAGACACTTTGTAAGTTATAAGGATATAAATATAATTTATTTCTGCTTCCTCATTCATTCATTCATTCATTCAGCAAAAAAATGTGCTTTGACTATCACTTCTTGCTTTTCTGTTAACTTATTCATATTTGCCTTCTTAAGCAAATTTCAGGTAAAACCAAACTTAAGAAGTTTTCAGGGTTGAACATTAGCAATTTTAATCATGCTATTACTTTTGGTCCCCTTCATGAAAATTAAAATGTTCTAGTGATGAAAATGAACTAGGAGGTCATTTAGTTCAACTCTCATTTTAAAATGAGGAAACAAGCCCAGAAAGGTCAATATAAATTCTAGATTGCCAACCAATGCACATTTGCTAGCCTCCCTGTGTTCATTCCTCATCATTGTAATACTGCTTTACTTTTTTTTTTTTTTTTGATAAACAGGGATCACAAGTAGGCAGAGAGGCAGGCAGAGAGAGAGGAGGAAGCAGGCTCTCTGCAGAGCAGAGAGCCCGATGTGGGGTTCCATCCCAGGACCCTGGGATCATGACCTGAGCCAAAGGCAGAGGCTTTAACCCACTGAGCCACCCAGGTGCCCCAATACTGCTTTACTTTTACATTTATTTTAAGCATGTAACTTTTTTTTTTTTTAATTTTATTTAGTTATTTGAGGCAGAGAGAGAACACAAGCAGAAGGGAGGGTCAGAGGGAGAAGTAGACTCCCTGCTGAGCAGCACCCCACCCCCGACCCCCACCATGGGTATAGGGCTTGATTCCAGGACCCTGGGGATCATGACTTTAACTGAAGGCAGAGACTTAACTGACTGAGTCACCCAGGTGCCCCAGCATGTGACTTTTGTAATATCTCAAAGCTAGATGGTGGCAGAAGTAGGTAAGAGCTTAGTTTGACTGTCATTCTAATGTTATTTCCAATAGTTTGTGGACTCTCACTCAATTTGCATTAGTATAAATGTCAGTTTCTAAGCTTTTTTTTCTTTCTTAGCCACATGTTTTCCTTCCTAAATGGATTACAAACCATTCATGAACATTTGCTAATTTAAACAAATATCTTTGAGTGCCCACTATGTGCAAAATGTTACTGTTCACAAGTCATTATTGACCACCTTTTGTTTTGTGAGGAAAGAAATATTTGAAGTTCTATAGGTAACTTAAAAAAAATTACTTTAGGCCAATAGACTCAGAATATCCTTCTAGGAAACTACATAGTTGACTAAAATCCATAATGTACTTCTGTGCAGGTAGAATTAATACTTGAGAGGAATTAGTGCAATTAAATTTGAACTCCTTTCAAAATATAAACCTTAAAATGTGAAAATGAGTATAGGAAATTAAGTTCCACCATCGACTCTCAGACTGCTAAGCTACACTTTCATGTTGAAATGTGAAATTATTAATCTGCAAAATGCGATGAAAAAAACCCATTGTTACCAGTTTACAGACGTATAGAACAATGACAATCCAGAAATGACTGCCAAATGACTCTACTGGAATGGAACTAGTGCTTGGAAATATGCACCCACCCATAAAAAGAGGGGAAAGAGAGGTTTTAGTATAATAAATCTATTTAGATGTAGAAATATACCAGCCTTTTTTGTGGAGGTTGCAAAAAAATCTACTTAAAAATGTTAACACAATAGTGGGAAAAAAATAGAACAACATATCCTACTTGGTTTCCAAGTAATAATTAAACATTTCAATCCACTTCTAGCTAAAATGATTGGATTGCAGGATAAGGAGAGTCATTATTTTGAGACTTCCTGGGGTTACTGATACCCTCTCAAGCATAACTAATCCTTGTCGAATTCACTCCAACTAGTTAAGCAGAGGAAGCAGTTTCTGTACTCCAGAGGTGTTGACTGCTGATAGACAAGTATTGTGTACAGAGTATATCATTGGGTAAGAGCAAGTGGAAAATTGTTCTACCTCAGGGAGGGTTTGAATGTCAATTACCCTTCCCCTTATTTCTCGATGTTTAATATTTAGACAAGGTGATTAAGCTTAAATTTAAAATTTCTCAATATTTTTGCATGTATCATAGATGGGATGGTAATTTTGCAATATGAAACAGAAGCCAATTAGTCACCTTTTGAACTGAGTCATGCAACTAATTGAATGAAACTGGCTGGGGACACCCACAAAATAATTAGTTTGTGCTTCTTAGGTTGTTGATATTGGAATATTATATCATTTTACCACAGATGAAAATATTAATGCAGAATAATATTTTGGAAAATTTTCTCCATCAAATAATCCTATCCATGTATAAAGTGTAACATCTAAAAATGATCCTATAGCAGAGGAAATAAGTTTATGCTCATAATCATAAAAGCATGCCAATAATGAGATTCGTATGTAGCCCAATTATAGATTATATAAAATATATTACACATATATATACACATACATATATACCCTTACACTTATAATTACATATACACTTACACATATAATTACACATACATATGTCATCTATAATTACACATATTTTTATACATATATATGATTTAATTACCAATGGCTGTCACCCTGATTTTCCTTAACTACCTTTATAGTTGTATATTGTGAGAGAAGAACTGCCTGGAAGTGGGATTATGGAAATATTCTTGGCAAACCTAACATGGTTCAAAAACCAGTAACTCAAAGGACACAAACTCATGGTGTCCTTATATGTGAAGATCAAGACATTATAATAAATGACTCCAAGCTTCATCCTGTACGAATTTACTTGTCTAATATTTGATTATGCTTATAGCATTTTCCTACTTTGGTTATCTAGAAAAGCAGATTTGTTGTTAAAAATACTGAGATTGCAATAAATGACTGACCACAAAAATGAATAATTTATTCATTAATTCACAGCCATTTAAATGCCTTTTCTGTGCCTTTGCTAAATGATAGATTTAAAAATGAACAGGGTGTGTTCTGTCATTTAAGGCATTAATGAAACTTATTCACTTGTTTTTCCTATTCTAGTTAACTTGTTACTTAAACTGGAAACTCTAAGTCATACTTGATTTTTCATGTCTTTCTTGTGTCTCTAAGTTTTATTAGTTTCTGTGTCCTAACATTTTCCTCCTCTGCTCAGCTGCTTCTCTTCCTCTTAACTCTCACTGCCTTATTTTTTTTTTTCTTTTTTTGCCTTTAGCAGTTTCTATCTGGAACTGTTATAATAGTCTATTGTCTCCAAATTGGTCCTTTCAGACTCTCCTGCTTAAATCTATCTTGGAGTATGTTTGAGTGATCTTCCTTAAAGTAGATCTTATTGTGGACTCTTGCACCAAAAACCTCCTCTGCTTAGAGAATCAAGATGAAACTTCTAGCCACATTCCTGAAGGTCCTCCACAGCCTCTCTGCATTCTGTTTTTGAAGATTATCTTTCACATATCCACCTGACGCCCTTATTATTGCCATAGTGGGTTACTCATTTTTCTTTACCAAATGATACACTTTCTTATCTAGGTACCCTCTCTGCTCCTCCAGGTGTTTCTTACAAATTCCTACATAAATCTCAAAGCCCAGCTAAAGATAAAACACTTGTCATCAGCTTTTTCTGATTCTCCACTCCTTAAATTAAATGAATTGCTCCCTTTGCTAACTTGTGTGTTACTATTACAGTGTTACAGTTTTTTGTTGTGACCTTTCTCTCCTGCTCACCCTCACTTGATTTCTGAATGTTTCTGCTTAATCTTATCTGTTCAGCCCATGGCAGTACTACTATATGTCACATAGTAGGTGCCCAATATTTATTGAGATGAACTGTGGAAAAATGGCTTTGGGAACCAAGGCAAAAAGAACAATTGCTGATATGTTCCCATGACTTTAACATGAAATAGAAGATAATTATGTTGTAGATCCTTTTCATATCATATGTAATGATAGCGTTACTCTTGAATGATGAAAAATAGCACAGTAGTATTCCTAGAAGTCTTATGGGAAAATAGATATTGCCAGGATCCTATTTTAAAAATCACCCTCAAGATCAAGACTTTCATCGCCTCAAATACTTCCAGTCAAAGAAAAAGGAAGTCAAGAGAAAAATATAGTTTACTAGAAAAAGTGGGGTAAATTTTAATGTGGTTATTAAAAATAAAAGATTTAGAGATAATTAAACCATATTGTGCCAATCAATTGATAGGTAGTGATTTAATGGTATTAATTCTAGGGATATCAAAGGGCAGTCATGAAGAAAGCTATTCAAATACAATAAAACACATCATCATCTTTGTATAAAGCTTTGGATGTCCATTTCTCTGAGAATACTCTGTGTGCTAACATGTCCGGGAAATTCAACAAAACTTGTGTCCAGAAAGGAGTTAAGTGATTTAAAATATAGTGCAGGTGTTTGCATAGAGATGAAACCACAGTACTTTCATGTAGAATTCTGGAAGAGTATGGAAGTGTGGTATAAGTAGAAGACTCCAAGATCCTTAAGAATTTTACTTGGATTATTCATGTTTTACACTTTAAAATAAATTTGAATGTATTTAGAGCCAAAAAAATAAAGGCACCATCCATCTGTACTCATCTAAAATAGTTCATAGTTTTAGGAATTATTTGCATACACATTTAAAAATATTTACTCTGCTAAAAAGTAAATAGAAAATATAAGTTAAAAATCTTTCCTCTATGATGGGTCTTTAAGGATGAGTTAGGGTATTTTGAGGTACTCCTACCATTCACAGTTGGTATAATGAAATTATTGCACATTTCTGTGGAATTTTCACTGGAGTACCTATAAGAGAATAAATATTGTGGTGGAGGAACTGCAGATTCTAGGGCACAATTATAATAAAACCTTAACTTACGTATAGTAGAATATGTAAAATCGAGAGCATTTAGCTTCAGTAGAAGAGTGCCATTATAATCAAATTTGTTTTCTACTTAATAGGAAAAGTATAGTTAACAATCACTTTTTGATAACACATTGTATGTCATACTTCTAATGATTATCTTTTAATCTTTTGCATATATATCTTTTTATATGTTTTGACATAAACTGAAAAAATACATTTCTTGTCCTTAAAAGCTCTGCAAAAATTATATCCCTTAAGTATAAATGACACTGTGCTCTTTTTTGCTATTTTAATTATGAGTTCTGCGTTTAAAAACTTCTAACAGAATATGTTTCTTAACCTTCAAAATTAACCCAGTATCTTTTTTTTTTTTAAGAGAAGATGATAACTAATGAAAGAAGCACTATGGTATTTATAAACAGCAGACTCAGTCTTTTTCTACTTAAGAAGAACAATCAGTTGAGTATAATTCTGTAATAATTAATCAGCTCATACAGATTTCTTTTTCTTCTACCTGTCACTTAATCTTGTACCATATTTATCCCATCAGTATTTGTACTCCAAAAGTATTTTACATTTATTTAAAGCATCCCATATTTTTTGGACAATGATAATATAGTTTCATTGTAGGATTTTGAGAATAAACATGTATCTACATAGGTTGTTCATAATGTATATTTCATTGTCATTTTTTACACCAACTTCATCTTATTAGATATTTGGGATGATTCTTTTGAAGGTGTTTTTGAAATTGCATTTTCTATCATCCCAAAAGTTTGCTATAAAAAACAGATTTAATAAAAACAAAATACTGCTCTAAGAAAGTGTGTACTCTAGTTTACCTTAGAAAGCATTATATCCTCAGAAGAAATATATTTATGCTTATTTTTCACAGATTCTTTCTTTTTCCAGTTCTCTTTAAGAGTGAAATAAACTTGAAATTTTTAACCTACCTTCCCCCCCAAGAAAAAGGAACTTAGGAGAGAGAATTTACTACATTAAAGATGTTTGAGGACCTCGGTGATGGCTGTCTCTTTTCTTGCAGATTGCCCAGCAGCTAGCACAGGTGCCTTGAACATAGTAAGTGCTCAATAAATATTTGTCAACTAATCAGTGTGTTATACCTTGACAAACCATAAAAAATGTATTGTTTTATACTTATTTTACTCTTCTGAGATAAGACACATACTGGTACGTTCTATTTGTAGCTAAAATTTATAAAATGAGCACTTTTTTTCATTTATTTTCCTATCCAATAAAATAAAAAAAAATCTTGAGGTTGAATCTGAGGTTTAGAATTTTTTGTTTACTATAGTTTTACTTTTTTTCTTTTTTTAAAGATTTTATTTATTTATTTATTTGACAAACAGAGACAGCTGGAGAGGAAACACAAGCAGGGGGAGGGGGAAAGGGAGAAGCAGGCTTCCATTTGAGTAGGGAGCCTGATGAGGGGCTCAATCCCAGGACCCTGGGATCATGACCTGAGCAGAAGGCAGATGCTTAATGACTGAGCCACCCAGGCATCCCCATACTATGGTTATATGTTTTATAGACAATCTCTTTCCTTCTCCCCCATCTTTGGTGATGGAAACCTACCAGAATTTAGTATACACCAGAACTTTTTTTTTTTTTAAAGCAAAAGAATTTAAAATGCCAGAATTAAATATTCAGTTCCTCATTCAGTTCCTCATTTGCCACATTTCACATGCTTATTAGCCATATGTGGCTAGTAGCTATCATCCTCGACAGTATACATGTAGAATATTTTCAGCATTGTGGAAATTTTGTTGGGTGTCTCAGGGCTAAAGACTCTTGGCTTCCACAGAGATGGAGAAAATGGGAGTAAGAGTAGGATTAGGAAGGTGATGCAGATTTATCATGCTAATTTGAGATGTCTTTGGATAAGCAGGTAGGCAAGAATCTATAATTTAGGGTAAAGATCAGAGCCTGAGATATAGATCTGGAATCATCAGGACATGGGTGATAATTAAAACCAAGAGAACACATAAATTCACCTAATGAGGGAATGGAAAGAAGCATAAGGTTTGATTGAAGCAATGCATCTAGGGAAACACATCTGCGTGTAGGAGAATAGTTCCTTAAAAGTGATCATATTGTCAGAGAGGTAAGAGAAAAATAAGGAAAAATAAGAAAATAGCATCTAAGCAAAGGTCCTTACTTTTTCATGAACAGAAAAAGATTAGTGATGTCCTCAGCGTCAAAAACATCAGCAAGTTTCATTAAGTTATATCTTAACCCTCAAATGAAGGAGGATCAATAATTTTTCATAACTTGGATCAAGTTCACCTAGCTAAATTATTATTATTTCTCAGCATTTTAATTTTGGTGGTTTACATTCTGTTTTAGAATGTATAGCACATATTATTCTCCCTTACATGAGTTCTGAGATTATGGTATTATTACGTGTGCATGCATGTGAGGGAGAGGGAGAGATTGAGAGAGAGGACTCAGAATCGTGCAACCAAAACCAGTCTTAACAAAAATTGAGTCTTGGGTGTCTGGCTGACTCCGTTGGTAGAGCATGCAACTCTTGATCTCAGGGTGAGTTCAAGCCACATTTTGGGTATAGAGATTACTTTAAAATAAAGTTAAAAAAAATTGAGTCTGTTTCAGTTTGTTGATATGGAAGGAGACCTTGAAAGTGAAAATGACTTACTAAGGTTATAGAGTGAGTTAGTGTGCTATTCCACAATACCTATTACATTGCTTCTGTTTGCTGATTTGGTCCAGCAGCTAGTTCTAGAGGAAATTAAAAGTTAATAGATTATGGTTATATTTACAAGAAGTTAAAAAAGTTTTGATTAATGAACAGTTCTCATAATAGATTTGTGGGAATCATTAAGCTATTTTAGAAACTGGTAAAATATTATTTATTGCAGGAATAATATTAATCTTCCTGTAGGAGCTCACAAATCAAAAGGTTTCATATTCTTATACAGATTATAACAATGTGTGTGCTTTATGCATAAATATTTTTCTCTGAAATCAGTGTAGAGGGGAAACAAAACCTCTCAGATAATAGCTAGCTTTTCAGATTGATGTTTTCATGCTAAGCAGTCATTGAGTTTTTCGATCTGACAGCATGTTTTGGGTTATATGAAAGAAAAATCATCCTAAATTAGTCTGTCTTCTCAGTGTAAAAGAAGACAAATTGTCAACTTCCTACTGCCTCACCACAGTAAGTTATAGAAGTTAAGAAATACAGTATTGTATCTGCTAACATACAGAAGGTCTGCAACTCGTATACTCAGTGATTTTGGAGAAAAAGCAGAAAACACTTTCTCTAACATGCTCTGTCAAAGATGTTTGAAAGATTGATAAAATTAGGTTTAAATATCCTAAATCTGAATGAAGTCCATTAATTCTTTAACATTTTCATCCCTTTTTTTTCTGTAAATACACTTCTCTGATAGGTAGATAAAAGTATTTTTAAACTTTAAATTGACTGTTAAATTTAAATTAATTAAAAAAAACCCTGATGCAATAATCACAATCATACGGGAACATTAAAAATCATATCCAGAATTATGAAAAAGAGGTGACAAATTACTTATCACAGATCTTACGAAAGCAAAGAAATCACATTAATATCAAACTTTGGTGGATGTCAACTAAATAAATATATTTAAATAAGGATCCTATTGACAGCAACAACAGCAAACACTGAACGTAACAAATACAACATTAATCTTATGTTATCTGTTTTTGGAAATTTTCTTGCTTGCCATATCAGTGAGTGCCACTCGTAAACATAGCTCTGTGTGCATTTTCAAAATACCTCAATTATTAAAGGTGGAAGGACTTTGCATAACTTTTATCTTAGACTGAAGTCCTTTGGACATATGTTTTTCTTTCTTTTTTTTTTAAGATTTTATTTATTTATTTGTCAGAGATCGCAAATAGACAAAGAGGCAGGCAGCGGGGGGGGGGGGGGGGGGAAGGATCCCCGCTGAGCAGAGAGCAGGATGGGGGGCTCTATCCCAGGACCCTGAGATCATGACCTGAACCAGAAGCAGAGGCTTTAACACACTGAGCCACCCAGGCGCCCTGTGGACATATGTTCTTGTCCCATAGATCTCGAAAGGGAAATTGGTTTAGGTTCTTTTCAAAACAGATTTTCAGGGTTTGAGTAGTCTATGAAGGAGGTGGTGATTGTGAGGGAAAGATGTAAGGACTGACAGCTATAGAGTTACATGTTTGTTACCTTATATAATCATAGGACATCATATATAGTTATATAATCCTCACAAAATGCTATTGCTAGGCATCATCCTTGTTTTCAGGCTAAAAACGCTGACCCGAGATACCCACATAAACAATGTTAGAGCTAGAATTTTAATGTAGAAATTTAGCACTCATCATACAATCTGAGTTTGTTTTAATAAAATAAATCAACAAACTCTGGAGACCTAAAATTTTATATTAAAAATTATGTAGTTTTGAGAACTAGCTTAGTAACACTAGCTTTTACATTTTCTTGAATAAAAACAGTTGTGATCTGTTCTGAAATACTTGGGTTTCAAAAACAATTTTTAATCTTTTATCTTTATTTTAGTATTTCTAATATGTAGATATATCTTACAGAAAGGAATTAATTACAGATGTTTGTAAACTTAGAGTAAGTGGGTTATATTCTAAGACAGTTTCAAACATCGATTCTAAAGTTTATGTGTAGGTATATGTACATGCTAACGTGTATGTGTAAACATATAGGTCTGAATGTGTTAACATGATAACAAATTCTAGCTGCACACTCCAATTAAATATTCCTTTTAGTAACATTTAGTAACATTTTCCCATGCCATCCTATAAAAATGTCCCGAGCCATTGTTAAATTTCACTGACTTATATACTGACCAGTAAAACTAAATTTATTCCCTGTTTCTTGGTGATGTTCACTTGCACATCTGGATGGGTATGGTGGTTTTTAAAACATTTGCAGTTTTGAAACCAAATTCTGTATTATTGTTACCACCTTTCCTGTACAGAGGTATCAAAAGACTCTTACATTTTATTTTTATGTATTTTTGAGTTTAAAAGACATTAAACTAATCTTTTCAGAAGAATCTGACATTGTCACAAGTCTAAGTCTCTCTGGAGGTTGGAAAGTGTATGTGTGGATAAAATGTGCAAGGTCATTAAACTTGCATGATTTAAAGAACCTTGGTAAGTTATTCCCTCCCATCATCCTCCCCCTTCATTCCACACATAACTTTCTGCCCTACTCATGACATCTTTCCCCACCCCTATCCATTTATTTTCTACAACAAAAAGAATGATAGTTAACTGCCCCTGATAAATATCTGAAAAAGAACTGGACACTCACAGTCCATGCAATGTACGAAAGAGGTGCCTCAGACAATCGTTCTCTTGTTCTGTTCTATTGTGCTTCATGCTTTCACTTGTGATGCAACCTTCATTTCAACCCATTCTCCCCTCACATGTAAATCCAACAGGCTTTGTAGATATGAATAGCTGTGCCCTGTAGCAACTAGACAGAAATGAAAGGAATGTATGCTTAAATCTAAACTATAGTATTTTCCTGCGTGGTTGAAGTTCAGCTGTACTTAAATGTTGGAAAATATTGGGGAATTGCTTCAGATGCTAGAGTTAATAATTTTTGGTGAACTTGGTGATATTTCTTAAGTATGTGATTTCTTGTTTTGTTCTAACTTCTTTATATAACATAGTTGGTGTATTAAAAATAAAACTTGCAGATAAACTGGGTATGTGTTGATTTTATTCTTAAGTTAAAATCTATTAACTAATGAACTAATGAAAAGCAAAAAAAAAAAAAAAGCTACTCTATTTTAACCCCCAGTATACTTATCACTATGTAATTTATTTTGCATTTCATCAAAATATATGATGATAGCTAGTATTAGCTGAAGATAAAGAGGTCTTTACCTGGGACTAAGCCATGTTTATATCAATGCAGGCAATTCTATTGGGGAGATACTTTAAATTACTTAATTCTATTTAATAATCAAAGTGTAAAGAAGTAGTTATGTTTTTTAACATTATGAGACAGAATTTTTATACTTTTGTAAACATAGCTCGTTTATTCATATACAAAATATTTATCATAGTCCTGAACAATTGTATCAGTAGATTTTTATTCATGGCCTTCCCAACAACTGGGCTGTCAAATAAAAAGGCTCACTCCTTCTCTTAGTCTCTTTATTAAAATATTCTCTTTTTAAAAATATTCATAATTCTTGACTTTCCACTGCATAGCAGAGTGCTTAGGGTGTAGTAATCATTCCAATTAATATTTGTTCATTGAGTCCCAAACTTTTAATGTATTAACATCTGATAACTCGATCAAAGCAAAACTGCTTTTGCATAACATAGTTCAGACAGGTCTATATGGTGATTACCACTCATTTATGTTTTTCCTCATTTTAAATATGACTATTAAACATAAAACTATGTAATATTAAGTATTCAAGCCCATCTAGCTTTCTGTTAATCTGTAGGGAAATAGACCTCAATGTAGCAATATTTCCTTGCATTTGGGAAGTGTTTTTACAATACCTTATGAATATTTATCTAATATCATATGGGAAAGATCTTTGTCCACCTCTGTTGGTCAGCCAGTATATGGGGACCATGGAGCAACCACAATTTACCCTCAGTTGTTTCCCTTAACATATAAAAAACAGGTTTTGTTTTTTTTTTTTTAAAGATTTTATTTATTTATTTGAGAGACAGAGATCACAAATAGGCAAAGAGGCAGGCAGAGAGAGGGAGGAGGGAAGCATGCTCCCTGCTGAGCAGAGAGCCCGAGATGCGGGGCTCGATCCCAGGACCCTGGGATCATGACCTGAGCAGAGGCTTTAAACCACTGAGCCACCCAGGCGCCCCCAAAACAGGTTTGTTTTTTAAGAAACATACTGTATTACATGAATGATATGCTGCCAGTATATTACATCATGTATAACAACATTGTCTTTTTTTAAGTGTGTCTCTGGATTTAAGATTACCTAGAAAGAACTACAACAGAAATATAATGTGCCATTTTTTAAGTAGAGAGATGTGTTTCATAACTGTTTGGGTAACACAGTCTGCTAGTGCTTAATGTTTCAGCTGAGTGATTTTGTAGTGAGTAATTTACAATTTAGAGCTAAAGTAGAAGAATCCATACTTGTTAAAATGGAAGACTGTAACTGTGAGATTGATCTATATCTGAAAAATTGGAAATAGTCATTTTCATTAAATAGATATGGTTTTCTGTAGAAATGATAATAAAATTAAGTCATAACTACTAAGTAGGTGAGTTAAGGTAACTAAGACTGTGATTAGCTTTAGTCATAAAGAAAATAATATCAATTACTTATATTCTTTATTTATCCATTTTCTTTTTTGCCAAAGTTTTCATGTGTTCTCATTCATTATTTTATTTTATGATAGGGGAAAACAGGAAAATCAAACAAATGGATCATTCTGATATGGTAAAGGAAGTGATTGGTTAAATCTCCATCTGTAAAGCAGATACTCATATATTATTTTCCCAAGAATTTTATGACCTCTTGCTTCTTTTTTCTTGGTTGACATCTCTCTGATTAGCACTACAGTGAGTCACTGTTAACTAACTCTTTTGGGCAGTGAGTCAGATGCTTCAGGAGACATATTCAGAGTATACTAATATGCTTAACTGTTTCAAGACATTGAAACAAATTACTGTAAAAAAGTTACCACAAATTTAGTGGCTTGAAACAGCACAGACTTAGTATCTTCAAAATAGATTTCACTAGGCTAAAATCAAGGTCTCACCAACACTGCATTCATTCTGGAGGCTCTAAGGAAAAAACTAGTCTTCTCCAGCTTCTACAGTCTACATCCCTTAATTTATGGCCTTCAGCCAGCAATCTCATCACTTCAACCTCTGCTTCCTTCTTCATATCTCCTTCTCTAACTCTGAGCTTCCTGTCTTTCTCCTTCCCTTATAAGTCCCCTTTTGATTACATTGGGCCCACCAGATAATTCAGTATAATCTCTCATCTCAAGCACCTTAATTTTATCATAGCTGCACAATCCCCTACACCATGTAAATTTAACATATTAACAGCTTCTAGGGATTAGGGCATGGAAATCTCTGGGAGATTTGCTTACCACCAGGATTTTGCTTGATTTAGCCAGACTTTTACCATTGTTACCATTTAGATCATCATTACTATTGCTCCCTTGACTTCTGTTTGGTTTGAAATGAAACCCTAAGTTAACAGTTTCCAGGCTCAAGAGAGATACACTAGAACATCTGATCACCTCTGAAGTGCATCCCAAGTAATTTGTAACCAGGGATATTTAAGTGCCTTAAAATTTTTTTTAAAAAAAGATTTATCTCGGGGCGCCTGGGTGGCTCAGTGGGTTAAGCTGCTGCCTTCGGCTCAGGTCATGATCTCAGGGTCCTGGGATCGAGTCCCACATTGGGCTCTCTGCTCAGCAGGGAGCCTGCTTCCCTTCCTCTCTCTCTGCCTGCCTCTCTGCCTACTTGTGATCTCTCTCTATCAAATAAATGAATAAAATCTTTTAAAAAAATTTATCTCCTTTTAAATAGAATATAGGCAGGGTTTTCCCCATAATTTATTCTGCTAATGATTTCTTAAATGGGAGAAAAAGAGGTGGGTATTATAATATACTTGTAAACAAATACATACCCCAAATCTACAGTAAGTGTCTATTATGGATATATCATAAATTAGTAGCTATAATTGTGAATTATTATAATTATAAAATTTGTGTCAGTGAGGGTGTTCATCCAGTCCTATATCTGTCTGAGAATATTTATACCTGTGATTGCCATTTTCATGTTGGTCATGGATCAGTGGACAGTATTTTATATGTTTTGCTCTTGAGGGCCAAAAGTTAATGTACTGTGAATAGTGCCAAAGTTAATGCACTGTGAAGATGGTCTACAAAAGGCTTAGGTAAATAATTACAGTGATGCAAATGATGCAAATGATGACAATTAAAATAAGAGCAATAATAAAAAAAAAGATAGTATGAAAAATATAAACCATTCTGGAAAATACATAGTAGCAAGTATAACTTGGGGTGATATTTGTCATCACCTTCTCATTAGGGAAAGCTATATATAATTAAATATAGTCTTAATTATTTGAATAAAAATACACATTTGATTTAATTAGCTTTTTCTTTCAATAGATTTGACTTATTATAGAAATCACATTTTTCATTACAATTTACCAAAAGTGGTTTCTGTCTGATATATTTTGTACTTTTTACTACCATCAAAATTTCAGAAGTTGACTGATACTTATCATTAGCCATAAAATAATTTTGCTAGTGACACAATTTTTGTATTTCTGATTCATAATACTAGCAGTGCATTTCTAAGATATAATAAATTGGTCAGTAAATCTCTTTAAAGGTAATACATAGTGGTGATGCTCTGTGTTATCCAGTTATAAAGAAGAAGTAAGCACTAGAAAAAAGAAATCTGGGTGTTTTAATGAGTTAGGGAAAAATGAGAGAAGCTGCACTTTTTTTCTTAAAGGCAAAAACCCCTACAAAGAAACCAAAAAACCCCCCACAAAATCCACACACAAAATCAGCACTTAGAGTGAATAGAAATATGAAGAGATAAATGACCTCATGTGCATTCAGTGGGAAGAAAAGTTTAAGGCAATGAGGCTAAACATAAAAGAGGGAAAGTGAATGTAACCTCAATGACCACATGCTACAAAACCTGAAGAGAAAGGGAATCTGGGAGTATCAAGGATGAAGCTATAAAACCTTGGGCAAAGAGCTTAATAGCAATTAAAATAAAGGAACAGTTAGGGGCTAGATAAAACAAAGTAGCACATGTTACAAAGGAAAATATGCTAGTATCATGGAAGAGATTATTTAGTAACTGCTTTCAGATAATGGAATCATAGACACAGATTTCTGAGGTTGTAAGCTCATTATTTTGGCTCCCTGGTTTCTCCTAGGATGCAGTATAGAATCTCCATGTCTGGTGTTTATGTATAAACAGAAGCTGCTTTTTCTTTCTTTCATTATTTCCTTTTTAAGTGAATGTTAATACCTTTTATATGTTACAGAGAAGAGGCAGAAAAAGCCTCACTCCCACTATGGTACAATGCACTGAGGATCAGCTTGGGAGGATTATACACATGGCCAGATACAGTTAATTCATTTGTTCTTTTGGTTTCTGATTTTAAAAAAAAAAAATGGTGGTATTCTGTAGCATCTTGTATGATTAGCAAATGTAAGGTCAAAATTAATCTTTTAACAGCGGTTCAGAAACAGTTTGGTTTTCTTAATCATATTGGCATTTATTTGTAATACATTAAAATACTCAATTTATATACACGTCTTCCAGTCTTCTCCCTTAAAAGTCAGCTCTGTTGAATACACAAAACAGGAAAAAAGATTTAATCTTTAATCTTTAATTTAAGCTTGACAAATGCTTACAATTATTACTATTTTTTTTTTTTTGCCCGGAAGTATCCCTTACACATATGCCTGCAAACCATAACATCATGACAGCATTATCTTAGAGATCATGATAAAGGGGCCATATTTTAATTAAATTTTCTCATGATGGAATCTTTAGAATAATTCAGTTACCAGTACCTCTTAAGCCATTGAATTTGTGTTTGAAACAAGACAGCTTGACGTCAAATTCTATGTGATATTGAATTCTGTTTCATGACAAATGTTAGTGTGATTTTATACAATTCAATTTAATAACAGTTTCTGAAACACTTAATTTTTCTGTGAAAGATCTCAGATAAGTGTTTGAAAATAATTAAGATGGTGTAAGATTTTTGGCAGTTTAAAAGCCAGTGTGTAAGTAACAATATTTACAACTAGCATAAACAGTGTGAAACACATACATATATGTTGAATATATATATGTGTGTGTGTGAGTGAATTTTTTTTCCTGAAGAGTTAGTGTACCATGCAAATGACAAAAAAATTAGTGTACCATGCAAATGACAAAAAAATTAGTTTTTACTACATTGGCTCATTACCAGAATGTTTATTAAAATATTCATATATTTTCTTATAACTCTGAAACCTCTATATAGTTCTTATTATTTTTATTCCTTATTTAAAAATTGGATTAAATGTATACAGATGAAATGCAAGATATTCAAAAAGCACACTGACTATTATTTTTAAGGAAATTCAAAGGTGATGTTTATGGAAAGCGTTTTCTTTGGTGTAAAGAACAGCTATAATTAAAAATTGAAACATGTTGACAATATTTCTAAGGAAATGTAATTAGTAGTCTTCATTAGCTTAATAAGTCACAGTTTTTTAAAAGGAAAAAGAATAGGTCTTTGGAGGAGAAATTAGATGAAGTAGCTAGAAACTTTAGGTGGAATGTATTATTTCACCTTTTGAAAAATTTGATACCAATTAGTTCACTTTCTTTCTTACTGACTTCCTTTCCTGATGAAATAATTGATCAAGCTATTTTCTCCAATTAACTCTCAATGACTCTTTAAATATGTTAGGTAGAGACATGTGATTTAGACATATTATTTCTTGGTTCTGTTCAATATTTGCACTTCAGGTTTACCTAACTTTAAATCATGTCTACGCCCATGCAAAACTGCCAGAGTTTAGAAAGCTGGTGAAGTCCATGAAGCCGAAGTCTGCATAATCTCTTCCTTAAAATGAAGTTATCCTAGGTTTTCATCCACCTGTTTCCTTTAGCACATCCTCTTCTCTTTGGAGAAGTTAGGGATGGTGTTGTCATTGTATTTCTGTTAAATATGGCTGGCATAAGGCACCTGGCTGGCTCAGTCACTTGGGCATCTAACTTGTGATTTTGTCTCAGGTCACCATCTCAGGGTTGTGAAATCGAGCCCTGCCTACGGCTTTGCACTCAGCGGGGAGTTTGCTTGAGATTTTCTCTCCTCCTCCTTCCGCCTCCCCACTCCACTCTCTTGTGCACGCTGTCTCTCTAAAATAAATGTGTAGGTGTGCCTGGGTGGCTCAGTGGGTTAAAACCTCTGCATTCAGCTCAGGTCATGATACTAGGGTCCTGGAATTGAGCCCTGCATGGGCTCTCTGCTCTGCAGGGAGCCTGCTTCCTCCTCTCTCTCTGCCTGCCTCTCTGCCTACTTGTGATCTTCGTCTATCAAATAAATAAATAAAATCTTTAAAAAATAAATAAATAGATAAATATATGTGTAAAAAATATGGCTCACAGGGATCCTCTTTGATTTCCCTTTCAATTTTAAGTTGCAAATTTACTGTCACATTCTACATGTCACCAAATGATCCAGTCCTTGACCACCTCTCTGGTAGAACTGTATTCTGATACATGTCCCCATGGGCAATTTACCATGCTATTATCCTTTTTTTTTTCCCTTCAAATTTGAAATAAGCTTATTCTTTAAAAATCCCAAGGTTTTTATACTTGTGCATATATATAATGTGTATTAAATATTAAATATATAAATTATATATATGTATATATATATTTAATTTTTGAACCTTTTTTCTTCAGATCTTGGAATGGCTACCTGAATCTTGTTAGAATAAACTCTACTATCACTTCCTCAAGAAGACCTTTCCTGAGAAGAAAAAAAAAAGAGAGAAAAGCCTTTCCTAATCATTCTTATTAAGCCAAAAACTTCCTTCTCTCCTCTTCACTAGGAGCTCTCTGTCATATTATTCTGTTTCCTTCACAATCATAACTGACCAATATTGTGCAAGGTGTATGCTTTATGAAATAGTGCATTTTAACAGTGGAGAACAGTTTAAAATTAAAGGACTGAAAGTGTAGCCCCAAAATTTCATACCCTGGTGATTTAAATGGGAGATATTTTGAAGGGAAGGAAGGTACATCTCAAAATCTATGAATTTACCATCCATAAATGCCTTATAGATATTAGATTTAAGGATGATAATATTAGATTTGAGGATGATAATATTAGATTTGAGGATGATCATATTAGATTTGAGGATGATTTTATCTAGATCATAGCTACATATGTGTATTAACAGGAATTCTCAAAAAAGATCAAGGCATTTGACTGAATTAATGGAACAGTCTTGAAACTGGAACTAGAAACACAGGGAAAATTTAGTGAGGCTGAATATTTAATTTTGAATGTGAATGAGCTAGGAATTAAAGGTACTACTCTAGTATCATCACCCACTAGGGAAAACTTCAGGCGATCTTTTACTTTTTTGGTTTCATCTTCTGGTTTCATCATCCTGAAAAATTGAGCCCCCTATTTCAACAAGAGCTTGTGTAAGGTAGCTAAGGGAGACTTTGAGAAGTGGTGAGGCACAATGCTGCGTCTTTTCTTTACATTTCAAATCCGGTGTCTACTTTCTGGCTATATGACCCTGCATTAGTTAGGAGATCTCTGAATATCAAATGGACATCCAGTTTTTCTAACAGAATTTTTTGCAGATTCCACCATTTTCCAGTGATTTGAAATGCTACAATTAATATGCTTAATTCTCATGTGAGAATTAAGATCTGTTTCAGATCTGTTTCTGAAGTGTCTGTCTGGCTTCTTTATTCTATTTGTCTGATTTGGAGCCAGTATCACAGTTTTGTACATTTCAAAAATTTAAGACTATTCCTTCTATGGTTGCGTTTTTGGTTTCATGATAGTATCAATCCCTCAAATTTTATTTACCTTCAAAACTACCAGCCCACCAAATAACAATTTTGATTGCAATTACACTAAATGTGCAGATTAAATGGGAGGATAACTGACATGTTTACAATATTGTATATAGAAGTTTGATGGTCTATTTACAGGTCTGCTTCTATTCATTCAATAAAATTTATAGATTTATTTGTAAGAGTTTTTCACCTTTCAAATTTATTGCTGGGAAGTTTATGACTTCTCTTGTTATTATGAATATGATTTTTTATTTCTGACTTTGGAAGTAGAAAGTTATTGATTTTGTATGTTTGTATTTTTTCTGGCAAATATACTAAAAATTGTATTAGTTCTAATAGTTTTTTAGTTAATATCTAGGGTTTTCTGTGTGGATAACCATAACTATCAATAATTTGTTCTTCACTTTCAATATTTATTTATTTGTATATATTTGGGAAGAATTGAACTTCTTGTATTGGGAAGTTAACCACCTTGCAGGACTATGGTAAATATTGGTAATAATCAATATTAAACACATGACATACATTAGGAATTCATTAGATGTAGCCCTTCTGTATTTTTACAATACTGTGTATGTCTTGTAAATTTATTAAGTATGTTACATTAAAAAAATATACTTGAATAGCTTTCTTGCCAATATATGCTATTTCCAGAAAAGTTTCACAGTTGCATCATAAGAAAATCATTGCATGCTTCTCTCATAATTTTTGTTGTTTAAAGGTGCTTTAAAACATGACAAGTGACAGAACCAGTTATCTGATTTTTAAAACAACAAAGAAGTATACAGCAAATGTGCATTAAATATTAGCAAGCTGTTGTCTCTTTCCTAAACAAAATTATGTGAAACAGAAGACAGGATATTTTGTCCTCCATAGGAAGGTGATTCTGAGTGAACAATTTATATTCATTGCATTGTTACTTATGAAATATCTGCTGATAGGGAAATATTGGAATAAATTTGATGCACACCTCAATGTAATATTTTATAGCCTTTAACATAAAGTTTTTGAGAATTGCACACAAACATAGAAAATGAATATGATATGTAAAAAAAGAAAACATAAATGATATCTACAGGATAGTAGAATTATGTATGAATATGAACAAGCACTGTGCAAATAAATATCTAAGATATTGAAATTATAAGCATCTCCAAGATACTGTGGGTTTGGTTCCAGACAATTGCCATAAAGCAATATCTCAATAAAGTGAGTCAAATGACTTTTGGTTACTCAGTGTGTATAAAAGTTATGTTTACACTGTACTGTAGTCTGTTAGCTGTGCAATAGCATTTATGTCTTTATAATGTACATATTTTAATTAAAAGATACTTAATTGGTAAAAAAATGCTATCATCTGAGCTTCCTGCAAGTTGTAATCACTGACCACAGATGACTGTATAAAGTGTAAGAATAATAAAAACACTTAAAAAATTGTGAGAATTACTGAAATCTGACATGGAGTCATGAAGTGAGCAAATGCTGTAGGAAAATGGTGCCAATAGACTTGAGCAACAAAGGGTTGCCACAGACCTTCAATTTGCAAAATCACAGTATCTGTGAGGCTAGTAAAGTGAAGCACAATAAAAAGAGCTTGTAGGTAATATTTATAAAATTCCTCCATTTATATATTTTTGATGAACAGGTTTTGGAACTTACAGTCCTTTTGGTTTTGGCATGATATAATAATAAGTATCTTTGGTCAGAACAGTTAACATAGGATAAGGAGTAGAAATGCAAGTGAATAGTTTCTGGTTAATTCTGTGTAAACAAGAAGATGTTTAATTTACTTACTGTCTTTAGGCTTTCTGTCAACTATGTCCTAATTAATTTTTCTAAAAACTGTTTAATGTTTTTTTCTAGTCAATATTAATTAGAAAATATTTGTTTTAAGAGCTTGAGATTATAGAAATATAACTTACTGATTTTGTATTTTATATATGTGTTTTTTCTTTCAACAAACATGTAAAGTACCCACATTATATTACACACTGTTCTTGCTAACTGTTGAATATATTTAAAAAATGCAGATTGTCATCCTTTATCTTCTAGGAGCTTACAGCTGGAAGGAAATGATCAATAGTATTTGTTCACTAGGGAAATATCTGGGTGGCTCAGTTGGTTAAATATCTGTCTCTTGATTTTGGCTCAGATCATGATCTTGGGGGTTGTGAGATCAAACTACATGTCAACCTCCATGCTCAGCTGGGGGTGGGTGTGGGGGAGGTCTGCTTGAGATTCTCTCTCTCCCTCTCTCTTTGCTTCTCCAACTCATGTGTGTTTTCTCTAAAATAAATGATTAAATCTTTTAAAGATAATATTTGTTCAATAGTTGTTTTTCCAGTTGCTTTATATATAATATCTTATGAATAGTACTTTTCACCTATATTTATGGGTATAAAAATAGCTGAAAATGGTTACAAACTTACTAAAGTATATACAGTAAGTACTAGAGTTAGGAATAAAATCTAAGTCTGGCTCCAAAACCCATTTTTCCCCAGTACACAATACTGTATCGTATCTGTCCTTATAGACATATAAATGCATTAAATTTACATGGTGGGTGTTATCTGAATTGTGAACTCTATTATAGAAGAAAATAACTGTCACTTTAGGGTTGGTCTCATAGATATAAAACTCTAAAAAGGTGCAAATAGATAGTCACAAAATATTATGGAGTTTATGCCTAGAATATTATGTAGGCAGAACTAGTGAATAGGTTGGTTCACTAATGAGCCAGGAAATTATGGTGATGAAATAGGAGGGTAGCATCCTGAAGGAGTTGATATTTTAGGTAAGTTTCAAAGGATATTTTATTTTATTAAATAATCAGATAAAGTGGAAAATGAGATTTTCTAATCAGAACCACAGAAGAAAGTGCATAGAGGCAAGAAATAGAATGTTATGCGTCAGAGACTATACATAATATGGTATTTCCAAGACATGAAGGGCAAGACAGGATTGACTCCAGAATCGAGTTTAACAGGTAGACACCAACCAGATTATAGGGGGCTTTGTGACCTTCAAAGGCATTTGGACATTATTCTGTGGTGTAGACAGTAGGGAATACTGGGGGTTTTAGCAGGAGGGGGTTTTAGCAGGAGGGTTCCTTTAGCTTACCATGAGATCATATGATTGGCTTCGCAACTGATCTCTAGTTTTTACATGGGCTTGGGGTCCCTAGCCTTATTCTAGTGTAACGCCTGGTTTAAATGACCTCCAGCCTACTCTTGTCTTTGGTGTTTTGCCTACCTGTAGTCTTTGTCTACTGTCATTAATGATGAGACATTCATATTGCCCATTATAAGTCTTAATGTGTTAAAGCCTCTTGTTTGAGAAGGGTTTGGTCATTTTAACTGTGTTTGTGGCATTGCTCCTTAAAAATTGACAGTTTGAGTCTTACTGTGTCAGCCTTAACTTCTGCTGTTATTTGAGCTGAATAGATAAAATTCACATACACTTTCTTTGTATGTGTTAAAAAGAGCAAAGAATATTCTATAAAATTATGGTTTCAATAAGTTTTAAATAAAACTTGAATAGTATGTAGAGAAAAGGAGGCCCAGGGAGAAATGAAATCTCTGAGAGGTCAAAACAAGGTTACACTGCTACTTAGTAGCTATTTCTTTTATTCAATCTTTTTTCTCTTGAGAGAGTATTAGTGAATTTCTCCTGGAGATAGAATCACCTATCAATGTAAGTTGGCTGAATCTTTTAATTACTATAATATATTTTCTTATCATATTTGGTGGATGTCAGCCATGGCTCCTTGGAGATAATGTGGCTTTCTAAATTTTCTTTCTTATTTTTAAAATTATGTCACATTTATTTTTTTTCAATATATGATTTATAACTGATATAAACTTTTAAATTTTGAAGTTAACAGATTCAGTTTGTTGTTAAGGTCATAGTGATTGCTTTTTCTGTTTTTTGTTTTGTTTTGCTTTGTTTTTAACCATGGCCTGTTTATATTGCTGCCAGTGCTGACTAGAAACTCTTTCTAGAGATTATATATACTAATTTATTAATCATTTCTGGTCTTCTTTACATTATATATAATGATTGATTTTTATGGCACATCTTCTCCCTGCTTTTATGATTATAATTACTTTGTTGTCTTGGGTTATGTATTGAATTTCCCATTCATTGAGCAAGAGTCTCAAGAGAAAATCATTTTCAGGCCCTAACATATCCAGGAAATTTCTGGAACATACCAACAGAACACAATTTTTTTGTTTCTTTTTCTCACTAGTATATTTAAACATAGATTTGTAACTGTTAAGCACCTACTATTATAGGAGCTATAGCTTTGAGATCAGAGAGGCATAAAATCAAAGTCTAGCTCTGGATCTTGGGCCATGTAGAATTTTAAGGTTTTGTTTTCTTATATAGATAATAGTAACATCTGTACTAGGGGCAAATACAAGTAAATGTATAAATATATGTGTAAATATATGAAAATTTTGTCTAGAGGCTAGAATTATGTGCTTAATAAATCTTTTATCATTAGCTTTATGCATGTTTTTCTTCTTGCAAGTATAGAATTTCATATAAATATGTCCTTCATTTATTTATTATATTTTCCCCACAATGGCAATATTAATAACAATTTAAGTTTTCTAGACTCAAAGGGAGGAGTTTTTCGTTTTCTTTTTTTTTTTTTATGTCACCAATTTAGAATTCCAGGGAAAGGCAATATTATGTACTTGAAATAAGCAAGTTTTTCCTTGCCTATGTTAGTGTTGCCTACAGGGTTCTGTGGTGGTAATGGGTAATGGGCCACCCAGAAAGGGAAACTTTTACCCAGGGATTAGGTGGAATGGTAGGAGATGATCTTGAAAAGAAGGTACCAGGAGGATCACCAGCATCATCTTGTTCATACTTTCCTATAGTCATTCCTCAATTTCAAATCTTTTAAGGTCTTGAGTTTTTGTTTTATGCTTCATTTTTGCTTTTGCTTTTGGTTTTTGAGTCCTGTGAGATTTAGAAACAACATTGTCTCTTTCCTATGAGAAATATGAATGCATAAATAGCAAGTTATTTCAGTTGTTTGATAAAAATTCTTCTCAGTGGAAAAAAATTAAGAGCTCAGTTTTATATCAGAGAAGTCTGGACTTTGTATCATTTTTTTCCCCTTGAATGTTGTCTTCTAAAAATGGATGAAAGATGGAAAACCTTAAGCATTTAAATTCTTTATATTTTACATTATTTTTTTTTTAGTCCACCAGGCAGGTTACGATAACTGTGCACATTTTACATTTCTTTTCTTGGTTGTAATGGGAATTACCTGTATAAAAGAAGTAGGTGGACATTTGTGTTTTGATTCTATATCATAATGAGATTATAAAAGAGTTATTTCTGGCAAAAGAGAATAGGGCATGTTTTAATTTTTAAAACTAGCCATGGCACTGGCACAAGGCAAAAAATCAGGATTCACTTTGAAAATATGAAGTTTACTAAGGTAAATATGTTTATGGATATATGTGAGATCTCTTGACTCCATTGATTACGCGTTACAAAGCAGTGTGGTTATGTTTTTATATCCTCTCTACACTTACCATACATCCCCCAAGATTCTGTGTTGGGAAGATCTTTATTTTCTCCTATAACCCTTCTGATAGATTTCCAAATATATAATGAGGCGAAAATAAGAATTCTAACACTTTGTTCAGTCCCCAGTATTCTGAAGCTTGAAAGAAAGTCTGTAGTTCCCGTAACTATCATCTAAGAACTTTAGGGACAGAATGTGGTCATTTGTTTCTATCTCTGGCTTTTTTTTTTTTTTAAGATTTTATTTATTTATTTGACAGAGAGAGATCTCAGGTAGGTAAAGAGGCTGGCAGAGAGAGAGAGAGGGAAGCAGGCTCCCTGCTGAGCAGAGAGTCCGATGCGGGACTCGATCCCAGGACTCTGAGATCATGACCTGAGCCAAAGGCAGCGGCTTAACCCACTGAGCCACCCAGGCACCCCTATCTCTGGCTTTTGAGCACCTCTCAAATTCAAAGACTTGTTGGTCACATAAAATCACATCTGTATTCATGGAGTCATGAAGTTTCAGAATTCATCATAACCACTATGATTTAACTGTCAGTGATCCCTGGAACTCCAGAGGGCACAATTTAGATTACATGACCATGAGTCCATACCACAAAGTTCCACTGTGGATTGGTAATTCTCTTGCTGACAGTATACTAAGGAGTAAAATGATTTTTAACATGCATTTTGAAAGCATGTACAGGAACTGGAACATAAAGCTACATAATTGAGTCACCTTGCTTAATTTCACTTTGTGAATTATTGGTTTTCTGAGAGGTAGTTTAATGGCTGAGAAGAGAAAAATAATTCTCAAATTTAAAGTACCTCTTTGGGCATTCCTCTTTCTTATAATGATTCTGCTAAATTACATGACAAAATCATCAGTAAACACAGGAACACAGGCTTTGGGTTAGCATGCACACTAGCATCCCATATAATTCATTCATCACTCCAAAGTACAGGGATTTTAGTTTGTTTGATTTGTTATCTTAATATTTATATCTTCCTGTTGATTTATGATAGAACCAGGAAATAATAAATGATATTTTCTAATATTCCAAAATATATATGTATTTTCATTGCCAGGGACTCATAAATGGATCAAAATTCTTTAGGAAAGGTTTTTTGTCAAATACCTTTTTTTTTTTTTTTTTAAATTTCAGGTCAGTTCTTCTTACTGAGGACCTGTGTATGAACTGAAGAATAAATAGTTGAAATGTGTTTGAAGAGGTGATACGATTTGCAACTTATTATAGTTTGCCAGTTTTAAAATGTGTAGATATTTCTGTCTATAAAAACACGAGTAGTTGGCCATGTTAGCCTTTTCAGAAATCATGTGTAATTTCTAGCAGGAGGGATATCTGTTAAATTTACCTCAATCATTTCTCAAATTAAAATATATATATATATGTCTTGGGGCTCCTGGGTGGCTCAGTGGGTTAAGCCTCTCCCTTCGGCTCAGGTCATGATCTCAGGGTTCTGGGATCAAGCCCCGCATAGGGCTCTCTGCTCTGCAGGGAGCCTGCTTCCCCCTCTCTCTCTGCCTGCCTCTCTGCCTGCTTGTGATCTCTGTCTGTCAAATAAATAAATTAAAATATTAAAAAACATATGCTCCACATATAATAGGAAGGTAAAAAGAAAGCTTTATCTTATCTTCTTTATATCACTTCTGCATGAATTTCCACACAGATAATAGATGAAAACTGGAGCTTGAACAACAATATCCATCATGGAAATTCCAGTTAGTGGAATTTTATGAAATATTTTAGAAAATATTAATTATCATATGAATAACACTTTATAAGAGATGTCATTTAACTCATGCAGTATAAAGTTTCTAAAATATTCTGCTTTAAGAATATACAAAAAGTACCTCTTCATACTATAGGATTGGACACACATATTTATAGTTAACTTTTCTACCATATAATCAATGCTGTGTTGCATATGAGGACAATGTTGTATTATTAGGCTTGGAGATGATCCCAGGAGTTTGTAGCAACCATTCCCTTTCTTACTGCCCATCTGAATAACTCAGGAAAGAGATGAGACAAGTTAATTACAGGAGTTACTCTTCAATGAAGAAACTAACTAAAAGTAGGTCTCTCAGAGGTCATTCTTTTTTTTTTTTTTTTTAAGATTTTATGCATTTGACACAGAGATCACAAGTAGGCAGAGAGGCAGGCAGAGAGAGAGGAGGAAGCAGGTTCCCTGCTGAGCCGAGAGCCCAATGTGGGGCTTGATCTCAGGACTCTGAGATTGTGACCTGAGTCGAAGGCAGAGGCTTAACCCACTGAGCCACCCAGGTGCCCTTGGAGGCCACTCAAAAAAAAAAATGTTGCCTTTCAAACTGCTATGGGTTGTTAATGATGTAAAATATGCTTCTTGAAAATAGAGCTCAATAATTTGCATTGATGATTTAAAAATTTAATTGGATCTTTATCAACTTATTCTCAGTAAGTTAATGTACCTGCTAATTATTATTATTGGTGATGTTTAGAAATAGTAAAGTCAAATTTTGCCTTTAAATAAAATTTCAGACTATATTTACAGAAGCCAAATTATTTAATACTCGTCAGGGGACATCTCAGCATTGTATATAGATAGAACATTCATTAAGTTATTAGAGATAACCTATGATTCATAGTTAGGTACAAAAATTGTACAGAAACATGATCTTAGTTACTCTAATCATATTAGAAGTAACTGAAAAGCAAATTGCAGCAGTAGTGAATTACACAGAGATATAAAATTGTGAGGTATTTTTATAGTTACATATTGGAGAGATGCATTTAAAATTATAGTCTAACATGGTTTTGGTAATAATAAATATCTAAATCTGTTTTTTTTTTTAATTTTTTATTTTTGATAAACATATATTTTTATCCCCAGGGGTACAGGTCTGTGAATCACCAGGTTTACACACTTCACAGCACTCACCAAAGCACATACCCTCCCCAATGTCCATAATCCTACCCCCTTCTCCCAAACCCCCTCCCCCCAGCAACCCTCAGTTTGTTTTGTGAGATTAAGAGTCACTTATGGTTTGTCTCCCTCCCAATCCCATCTTGTTTCATTTATTCTTCTTCTACCCACTTAAGCCTCCATGTTGTATCACCACTTCCTCATATCAGGGAGATCATATGATAGTTGTCTTTCTCTGCTTGACTTGGTAATAATAAATATCTATTTATATTTCTTAACTGGTATAAACATTATGGCTATTGGATTTTTGATCTCACCTCCTTTCAGGGAAAGCCTTTCCCCTCAGGGTGATAGGGACAGAGAGAGAACAAAGTAAATAGACTTCCTGGATTACATAAAGATATTAAGGTATTGTTTTTCCCTGACTTTTTTTTTTTTTTTTTTTTTTTCAATACAACATTGTTCCAATCATTGGAATTCAGTCATGGATAAAACAGCTAAGAGTCCTTGACAAAATCATTGACCTAGTAGAGCCGAAGGAGACAAAATAAATAAATAAAATATATGGACACTAGATGATGAGTATTAGAGAGAATACTAATTGAAGAAAGAAAGCAAATGAATGTTGGTAAATTGAAATTGTAATTTTACATAAGGAGATCAGAGAAAGACTTACTAACAAAGAAGCATTTGAGCAAAGATCAAAAGGAAGGGAAGAAGCTGGTAAAGAGTGGTGCAGGCTGATAGAGCAGTAAGTGCAAAGGCCCTGTGATGACTGTATTCAAGGAAGTAGCAAGAACTACTTTGTATGGTAGGATAAGAAAATGCAGGCATCGTTAGGGGTGGGGCTATGGAAACAACAAGGGAAGGAAGGCATGTGGTACGTGCATTTTATTTTTATACATATGAAAAGTTACTGGGGAGTTCTGAAATTTTGAGTAACCTGATCTTACATGCTTTCTATTCATTGGCTCTTCCATTGAGAATAATTGAAGGGCATGAAAGGCAGTAATCTAGACTAGAGATTGTGTTGACTTTGTTGAGAGTAGTAAAAATGGAAGTTATGAGGGGTGGGATTCTGGATACACTTTAAAGGAAGAGAGAGCCTGGAATATTACTGAAAAATAAGATGTGGGATTTCAAATAAAAAGAGGAACAAAAAAGAAATTCAAGGTTTTTGATCTGAGGATGGGGAAGGATAGAGTTGCCTCAGCTGCAGTGCATTGAAGACTGTGAGAGTATCTGTTTGAGTTAAGTGTGGCCTGGGAGATTAGAAGTTCGCCTTGACTCATTATGCTTACTATGCTACTTGACATCCAGAGATGTTGCCTAGGCAGCTGGATATACACGCCTGAAGTTCCAGGGAGAAGTCTTTCAAAGAGGGAGCCATTAATATATAGATTTAGAGCCTTAAATTCAGATGACGTCATCTGAAGCAATTAAGGTATGAGAAGCAATTAAGTCAACAGTTCCTCCCAAACAAAGGCAATGAGGGCAGACAACCACCTCTGTTATCACTTAAAATGATGTGACCAGATTTGGAGACAGAAGCAAACGGTTATTAAGACTTAGCACCTCAATTTCAATCTCTGTCTCCTTATTTTTCTGCCTTTCTCTCTCTGCCTCTGTCTCTTAATCTCTCTGTCTCTGTCTCAGAGATCTCTGTTTCTATTCACCTCCCTCCCTCCCTGCCTTTTCCCTCTTGCTTTCTCAAGGTAAGGTTGAACTCTTTTGGAGAATTACTCTTTCAGCCAGTTTCTTAGCTGCCTCACGCTAAGTAAGCTTGTTGAATGATCTCAAATGGACATAATAAGGTTAATTCCATTAACTAAGCATCAGCATTTTTATGGCACTTATGATCCTGATGATGAAAAATCAGAGTGCTAACGTGAGTGATTTTTGTTTATAACAAAATGAAATGTTCTGATTTTTATATTAATGACAAAATGAAAATCTTTTTTATATGAAAAGAGCATACAAATTAAATAAAATCTATAAAGAGACATAGCTGATTCTAAGTGATTCTTCACTTTGAGTAATTTCTCTTTATTTGTAGATCTTATGTAAAAACAAAAAAGTTATTCTGACTTCAAGACAATTAAATGTACACAGGGTAGATTTTTAAAAAATATGTCATTTACACAAGTTTTGCATATGCAGTTTTCCCTTAATAAAACATATCCTACATCTGTGTATTAGACACAAGTAGTAATATAAGAAAAAATGTTTATTTATTTATTTTTTTAAAAAAGATTTTATTTATTTATTTGACAGACAGAGATCACAAGTAGGCAGAGAGAGAGAGAGAAGGAAGCAGGCTCCCTGCTGAGCAGAGAGCCCGATGCGGAACTCGATCCCAGGACCCTGAGATCATGACCTGAGCCGAAGGCAGCGGCTTAACCCACTGAGCCACCCAGGCGCCCAAGAAAAAAAATGTTTAAAGCCAAGCTAAATAATAAACACTAGACATGAATCTGCTTTCTTTCATAGGCACGGTTTTCTTTGAAGCCAGTAACCATGTAGCAACTCAAAAGATAAATTTATGTAATATGGAATATATAGCTGCCTTTACTCAACAACACCAGGCCTTATCTATTTATCTGCCTGTCTCTCTGTCCATTCATCCATCTATTCATCTGTTTACCTTCTTACTTACTTTTGTTTTCATTGTCTGTGAAACTTCTCAAGTATTTGATATTAAGTGGAAATGTGACCAAAAAATTCTTCAAAAGGACTTTCTATAAATTACTGAATTTTAGAAGTATATTTTTAATATTTCAGTGGAATTCCTTTCAGGTCCTCAAAAAGTTAAGTTGCCTTTTAGCAAAGGTGTGGTAAATATATATGTATTTACCCTGTTAGATTTTAGCCAAGCAGATGATTTAAGACATCCAGTGAGTTACTTACTTACCCAAGTGGTTTTGTCATCTTCATCTCATTTTAAAGCAATGGCGCAGCTCTGTGAATGTATGAGTCCTATTCTTCTGCTTCTTCTCCAATTACTGGTACAGAGTCAAAGACAAGCTATGATAAATATTATTAATATTTAATATCACTACTAAAATATTAATGTTATTAATTGTATGATTCTCTTGATTTAAATTATACTTAGATTTAAATAGTTTGTATTTTGTTTTAATGACACACCACAGTTGGGAATTTGTCAGCATATTTTAGTCAAATATTAAAAAGCATTAAATGTGGTCATTAAGTTAACAAGTTCTAGAACCAGACCCATACAGGTTTGAATCTAACTGCCATAATTTTATCACGTGTCCTTAAGCAAGATAATTACCTCTCTGTGCCTCAGTTTTCTATTCTATAAAATGAGAATAATAATAGGAACTATCTGAAAATACTAAAAAGGGGAAGGAAGATAATGCATGTAAAGTGTTTATTACAAGCCATAGGACATATTAATTACCTAGTAAATATAGACAAATGTCCTATAAAATTTGGGGGGAGGACTACTAGTTTTTTAGCACATCACAGTCACCTCTGGTATGCTCACCTATCCACCTATATGATCCTTTGAAGACACCAGGCTCCACTGTTTCCTCAGAAATTCTGGCTTTTCAGTTCTACTCATGGAAGGCTGATCTGTTTGGCTAATGATTCACAGACTCCTCTGCTTTCTAGGTTTTATATTTATTTAGTGTTCCATTTGGAAAGCTACAGCAGGAAATCAGAGTGATAAAGGATAGTGAGGCTGGGTATTTGTTCCCCTGGTTTTTCTCCTGTGAGATCTTCTTGCTCTGTATCCTTCAACAGAAGGTCATTATTGCTGTAAAGGAATTGACTCTGCAAAACTCTCCTTGGTCTGTACCTCTCTCTTTGGTTTAGTTCTTTGGGGCCCAGGGCTGATGCCAGCTCAGATGACTTGGTCCCACTACCACACTATCCCTTGTTATTCACCTATATTGCCAACAACTTTTAAATGAATAACTTTTAGGAGCGCCTGGGTTTAACCCTCAGTGGGTTAAAGCCTCTGCCTTCTGCTCAGGTCATGATCCCAGGGTCCTGGGATGGAGCCCCACATCAGGCTCTCTGCTCAGCAGGGAGTCTGCTTCCTCCTCTCTCTCTCTCTGCCTGCCCACCTGCCTACTTGTGATCTCTGTCTGTCAAATAAATAAAATCTTAAAAAAATAAATAAAGATTTACTAAAAAAAATAAAACGAGTAACTTTTATGTTAGCTTTCCTTGATTTTTCCTAATTGGTGTCATCTGTTGGTTGTTAGAACTTTTATAAATAGGGGAATAAACTTGTCCCCTGAAGGTAAGCCATTTCCTGGAAGTGCTGCCTGGGAACTGGACTTGGGCTACTCGATCTATTTTGCCTGAGACTTCCCTTCCCTTCCCAGATTTAGAGGGTATGTTTTTATCTCTTTTCTTCTTGATACTAATGTGTGAGCTCACCCTAAAACTTTCACCTCACTCTGGTTTAATCTTCTCAATGGTTTTAAGGTTTCTAAAAGCAAAAACAGGAAGGGAGTTATCTTTGGTAACCAGTGAAGTGAGGGAACCCAATAATCTAGCTATTTCCTTGAAATTAAAGGAAGATAAATATAGAATTTATAAAAGATATGTTGATACCTGAAAACATGAACAGGTCTAATCACTGTATATATGTAATTTTTAAAAATTGGTAAAATGTTTTCTACCATATTGTATTTAAATGTTATCATTTCCGGGACGCCTGGGTGGCTCAGTTGGTTGGATGACTGCCTTCGGCTCAGGTCATGATCCTGGAGTCCCGGGATCGAGTCCCGCATTGGGCTCCCAGCTCCACGGGGAGTCTGCTCCTCTCTCTGACCTTCTCCTCGCTCATGCTCTCTCTCACTGTCTCTCTCTCAAATAAATAAATAAAAAAATCTTAATAAATAAATAAATAAATAAATAAATAAATGTTATCATTTCCTATATATAAAATTCTTGCCCAGTTTGTAAGTCATTCTTGAATCCATAGGTTAATAAAAAATAACAACAAATAAAAATAAGATTCCAGAAGTGATTTGCCAGTAGTATTTATGGAGTTGCCAAGATGGAGCTCATTTATTCAAATGACATTGAAATCCTATCTGCAATGTACATTTCTAACATAAAGGCAGTATTATTCTAAGTTCTGTATTTATGTATCCACATAGTTTAAAAATTATCAGATCCATAAAAGTGATACTTCTAGAATTTTACATTGCCCTTCGTCCCTCTTCTGCCTCTAGTTTTTCGTGCATTCTACCTTTGTTCCCATTTCACTAGGCAATCATTGGCCTGTAGCTAATACACTTAGTGTCCCCCTCCAACCCCCGCCCCCTAGAAAATTCCTTGAAAAATTAAACAAAAGGGACCAAGCAAGAAAGGACAATTTCTTTTAGGTATCCTGAATACTTTCCAGTAAGGCTCACTGATAATTCTTTTAGTCTCTGGGTCCTCAAACCATTGCTAGTTTACCTCCTTACAAGAGAATGAAATATATTTGTAAGAAAATGAAGTGTATTGTATGATCAATGATATTTTATTTCATGATAGGAGTTTTTATGTTTTTTCCCATCTGACATAAAAAGTATCCATATACTGCAAAACAATTACAAACACAATTATTCCAGTTCTTGTTGTTCAGATTAGAAGGGACTAAAGATAAATTTGAAGGAATCATTAGAGTAGGTTTAAGGTGGAATATGCAGTGGAGAGAGGGTGTAGATTTTAAAACTAGTGCAACTATTTGTGTCTTGGTTTTCTTAAATCCAAGCACCGGGACTGACAATACGATAAAATGTCATTTCTACCTTAAACCCTCACCCTTGCCTTTCACTTGCAAATGAGCAAGCAAGTAGCTTGTTTTTAACACATGGACCATTAACTGCCTTCTTCTATTTGCATAGTAATGATAGTGAACCAATGGTGATTTACTGCTTTGACTTGTATCATAAATAACAGATCATTTACGCTGCTAATTACACTCATTTCCATATCAATAATGCATTCTGGGTTGGGTTGGACTACTGCATTAGAAATGGAATGGAATGACAAATTGATTCTCTACTAAAATGGTGTGAAACAGGTATCTATTACAAGTAGATACTATTAAGTAATGTAGATAAGTACAAGAGATTTTTACACATTATCCTGTAACAGGGAGCATCCAAAAGGATATGGGTTTATCAGAAAACTCTTGTCCCATGTACAAGCAAAAGTGTGTAACAGTTGTTTTTGTCCATTGAAATCTATCAGCACTAGTTGGCCAGACTTTGGTAATCCTGAAGCCTCTGTCTCCTGTTCACATTGTGGGTGGGCCAGTTAGCTTTTAGCTCTATGTGACCCTAAACTGCACTCACAGTCTGCATGGTAGTTTTGAAATGTATGCTTTGCTTCAAAAGGGATGATCATGAAGGTGTCTGGGTTGGTGGTACAAATGCATGACTTCTGGAGAATCATCAAAGTTCAGTAGATGCCGTGTAGATCAGGGGTGTTATATACAAGCATACCTACACATATATATTTACCATTAATATAAAAGTTCCTCAGAGTTCCTGTGTGTGTGTGTGTGTTTCTTTATGCACACATAAAGAAAGGCAAGAGGAGAGAGAGGAAGAGAGAGATGAGATTTTTTGGAAAGATTAAAATATAAACTTCTGTGTGTCAGCCACAGAATGAAATTATTAAAACATTGAAATACATAATTGGAAGAAAATGCACTATAAAAAAAGGACTAATTTGCACAAGGTATAGCCACATTATTTTTAAAATAATTATTTTAATATGCATTTAGCAATAAAATGCAATTAACTGCAAAAACTGAAAATTGTAGTTTGAGATTTGATTTAAGCCCTCTATGAATTGTGATATTACAGTCACACTTAAAAGTAGAGAACAATGATAAATAGTATATTTTGAAAGTTGGCAGAATCTAAAATATCTCATAAAGTAGCTCAGATAATGTATAAATGAAAACACTGATGAGAAGTCTCAGATTGTAATTTTTGATATCAAAACATTTCTGAAGATAAATGTTTCAATATGTGAAGATTGATTCAGAAGGAAACTTTATAATTATAATTGAAATGAGAAGCTAATAATTCACATGATTAGTTGACTTATCCTACATATCAAGAATTTGATTATTAAAACATTTAGTGGACAGGGATGAAGAAATGAAAAATACATAAAATTTTCTGTTCCTCTCGATCGTGTTTTAAATGATGAATATCAACTAGCAAGAAAATGCTAGGAGAGGATAAATGAAACACAGACACTGATCTTGAAAGTGTTGTTCATTGACAGATGAATTTATATATAGTGAAATGTTCAAGGTATATAGGTAATCAGGAAGAAGAGGGGGAGGTGGAGTTGTATTGAATTGCTTAGTACATTCAATTTTCCTCAGAACCAAAGAATATTTCCCCCTGAATCAGTATTACTTTTATAGTATATATGACCAAAATGCAAATACATTTTCATTTTGAGGAGATGTTTTGATGTTATTGTCTAGTTGAGAATTGCTTAATACTTTGAGAGAAGTATGCAATTACTTTACAATAATATATTGATTATTGGGTACATTTTACAAGGATATATTTATGTATACATATATCCATAGCATATTTATATGTGCTAAGTTCATTTATTAAAATTTCAATTTCAATTAGAAAATTTAAGAAGACAAGGCATTCAAATTGTTCAAAACTCAAAGATACAAAAGAATATTCATTGAATTTTTCCCTTTATCCCTGTCTTCCAGCCACCCAATTGTAGTTTCTAGAAATGACAGTGTTACTGGTTCCTTGAGGATTGTTTCTGAGAGCTTCTATGATATCATTTTATAAAATTACATATGTATGGAGATATTTTTCTTACCCTCTTCTTTTACACAAATGATAACATATTATAAATTCTATTGCACCTTGCTTTAGAAGATACAATATGAAGACTGTTCACATACTAGTAAATAAAATTAGATTTTTTAAATATATGGGCAAATGTCAGTATCATTGTCAGTATGATATATATGAGCAAATGTCAGTATCATCATAAAACTAAAGGTTATTAAAAACTGATTTTAACTTCAAAAGATTTGAGTGAAATCAATAATGAGGTAGATTTATAATACTAAATTACATTCTTGAACTTAGTATTATAACTATTTTATAATGACCTTTTCAAGAGAACTTTAAAAAAATCTGCTTACATCTGTAATCATTATTTATAAAAGATAGATTTGGCCATGAGTAGCTATATTCATATTTCTGGACAATATATTTTCATGGGTACATAGCTAACATTAGCTGTTACCAAACCATTATTTTTCTGTACATCATAACTGAAATGAACATGGGTCACACTGTCTCTGGTAGAATAAGTGATTGGCAAATTGATGAATTGTCTTTCTGCTTACATTTTCATTCTGAAGACAAATAAAAGGATGTTTTAAAAATTATGGACAGAGTACATGATATATTTGAGATTTCTGTAGGTATATATTGAATTTCCCTACTCTTCCCTCTCACAGCAACACTTCTACACTAAAACAATCTGTATGCTAACGTAGGGCAACTTTGGTTTATTTGTTAACTAGGTGAGCTAAGGCTATTAGTAGAGGGTGAACTCATTGTTCTAGTAACAAATCAACTAATTTGTGTAGCAAAGTTTGAATATACTTATTATTTACTATTTGTCATTGGAAATACATTTGGAAAATCATAGCCCCCCCCCCCCCCCATTTTTTAATATATAGCCTTGGAAAGTTGTTCCCTCCTGATTGGAAGTGGGAGAAAAGTGGGTTTTTGTGACCATAGATTCACTACACTCATTTCTTTTGGTTGTATGTGGTTTAGCTCAATGAAGAGTGATTAGAAGATGAGTTAACAGTGATATACAGAATTTCACTGTGGTGTCTTCCCTAGTTTCAGGAACTAGGGAATCATCATTGTACAGTCTAGGCAGTGCCAGATACCACAGTAGTATTTGATAAGTGTTTATTTAATGAATAACCAATTTGTAGGTCTGAAAGTAGAACAAAGATTATTCTTTTGGTTCTGATAACTAAGTAGACATTTTGATCATAGAAAGGTCTGAAGCACAGAAGGTCTGTATAAGCCCCAAGGAGACTTGGGGTGGAAATTCAAGATGGGTTATTAAAAGATATCTCCTTTTGGTGGGGTGTTTGCCTGGTTTGGAGATCAGGGTAATGCTGGCTTCATAAAAAGAGTCTGGAAGTTTTCTTTCTGTTTCTATTTTTGCAAACAGCTTCAGGAGAAAAGGTATTATTTCTTCTTTGAATATTTGGTAGAATTCTCCAGGGAATCTGTCAGGTCCTGGGCTCTTGTTTTTTGGGAGATTTTTGATCACTGCTTCAATCTCATTACTAGATATTGGTCTGTTCAGGTTGTTAATTTCTTCCTGATTCAGTTTTAGAAGTTGATAGGTTTACAGGAATGCATCCATTTCTGGATATATGCCAATATATCCAGTTATATGCCAATAAGTTAAGCAAAGAGTTTGCTTAACTTATTGGCATATAACTGTTGACAATAATTTCTGATGATTGTTTCCATTTCATTAGTGTTAGTCATGATCTCTCCCTTTTCATTAATAATTTAATTAATTTGGGTCCTCTGTCTTTTCTTTTGGATTAGTTTGGCCAATGGATTATTGATCTTATTGATTCTTTCAAAAAACCAGCTTCCAGTTTTGTTGATGTGTTCTACTGTATCTCTAGTTTCTATCTCATTGATCTCTGCTCTGATCTTATTTCCCTTCTTGTGTGTGCAGTTGACTCAATTTGTTGTTGATTTTCCAGTTCTTTAAGGTGTAAAGAGAGCTGGTGTATTCTGGATTTTTCAGTTTTTTTGAGAGAGGCTTGGATGGGTATGTGTTTCTCCCTTAGGACTGCTTTTGCCATAGGTTTTGCACCGAAGAGTCTTCATTCTCTTTGGTTTCCATGAATTGTGTAAGTTCTTTGATTTCCTGGATGCTGGGAAAATTGAAGTATAAAAGAATGAAACTTGGCCATTCTTTTATACCATACACAAAGATAAACTCGAAATGGATAAAAGACCTCAACGTGAGGCAGGAATCTATCAAAATCCTAGAGGAGAACATAGGCAGTAACCTCTTCAGCATTGGCCACAGCAACTTCTTTTAAGATATGTCTCCAAAGGCAAAGGAAACAAAAGTGAAAATGAACTTTTTGGGACTTCATGAAAATCAAAAGCTTCTGCACAGCAAAAGAAAGAGTGAACAAAACAAAGAGGCAGCCCATGGAATGGGAGAAGATATTCACAAATGACACTACAGACGAAGGGCTGGTATCTAAGATCTATAAAGAACTCCTCTCAAACTCAGCACACACAAAACAGATAATCACGTCAAAAAGTGGGCAGAAGACATGAACAGACACTTCTTCAAAGAAGATATACAAATGGTTAACAGACACATGAAAAAATGTTCATCATCATTAGCCATCAGGGAGATTCAAATCAAAACCACATTGAGATATCACTTTACTCCAATTAGCATGGCCAAAATCAACAAGACAGTAAACAACAAGTGTTGGAGAGGATGTAGAGAAAGGGGAACCCTCTTACACTGTTGATGGGAATGCAAGCTGGTGCAGCCACTTTGGAAAACAGTGTGGAGATTAAAAATTAAAGATTAAAAAATTATAAATAGAGCTACCCTATGACCCTGCAATTGTACTACTGGGTATTTACCCCAAAGATACAGATGTAGTGGAAATAAGGGTTATCTCTACCCTAATGTTCATAGCAGGAATGTTCAGTCACCAAACTGTGGAAAGAACCAAGATGCCCTTCAATGGGCGAATGGATAAAGAAGATATGGTCCATATATACAATGGAGTATTATGCCTCCAACAGAAAGAATGAATATGAATACCCAACTTTTGTATCAATATCGACGGGACTGGAAGAAATTATGCTGAGTGAAATAAGTCAAGCAGAGAGAGTCAATTATTGTAAGGTTTCACTTACTTGTGGAGCATAAGAAATAACATGGAGGATATTGGGAGATGGAGAGGAGAAGTGAGTTGGGAGAAATCAGAGGGGGAGACAAACCATGAGAGACTGTGGACTCTGAGAAACAAACTGAGGGTTTTGGAGGGGAGGGGAAAGGGGGGGTTGGGTGAGCCTAGTGGTGGGTATTATGGTGGGCACATATTATGTAGAGCACTGGGTGTGGTGAATAAACAATGAATTTTGGAACACTGAAAAAAAATTTTAAAAAGATATCTCATAAGATGAGGAAAAATAAAATGTTTATTAGATATGATTAATAATGGTTGTAGTTAAGAATTATTAATTATATTATAAAATTTGCTATTTTTAAATGTTTGATCTTATATGATTAAACAGACTTCCAAATACTATTTAGGTTTTAATAATATATTTTGGTAACTAAACAAACAAACAAACAAACTTTTTGGCCAGTTAGAACTGCAAAAAAATCTTCCTATCATGTTGGCTCAGTCATTCAAATCTCATGGTCAAGTAAGCATCTACATCCACCTAGTGAAAATGTACCTTAATTAAAGGTTCTGTTAACACATTAGATCGCCTTTTTAAAATTTGAATACACAAAGGCAAAGCTAACAAGAGATGGGATCAAATGCACAGGTTTTAATTAAAGAATGTTAAAAATAGATTCACATTCAGAATTATAATGATCGTTAGTCTGCTATGTTATGTAGATAGCAATTACTTAGCATTTAATCATTTTCATATACATATTTGTACACTAACGCAGAAGCTCATAGATAGAAATCTCATGCGTAGGTAAAAATAAGGTACATACATGCCATACTTACTTGATGCTCCTCCTTGCATTGTGAACTGAAATGATCAGTATGTCATTTTCCTACTATAGATACATATAAATTTGCCAGTGGTCACTTGACTACTAGCTGAACCTCTATATATGGTCTCTCTGTCTCAAAGGTGACATCTCTTCTTTCTATGATTTAGACTGTCACTGTCAGCTTTGGGCACCTTCTGATATCACTTTTTAAAAGATAATAACTAAATTACAGAACTTGATATTGCATGTGGTGGCTGTAATATGTTTTCTGTCCACATGACTAACTGCCTCTATAAGTATGGTTATCATTTGCATTTCTTTGCAATTGTGTTGTTTTTATTTGACCTCTTCATAATTATCTCTGTAGAGTTAATGAATAGTGTTATGTCATTAGCTCTATTTAGTACTTATTTACTCAGATTATCTTAAATTTTTACAATTTCAATTTTATTACTGATTTCAAGTCATTATTTTGGTATCTTCTAAAAGTATTATAGTATCCTGCATACTTTGTTTCAAAAAATGGTAAAGTTATTATACTGTATGGTTTTTGAGGTAATTTTCATCTAATCAACAATTACTGGTAAATATTTCTACTGAATAATGATATAAAAGCTGAGGCATTAATTTTGATAATTTTAAATTACATATTTGCATTTCTATAAGGTGATTCTTTTTAGTATTTTAAATAGGTGATACACTATTGTTTAACTTGGTTATTCCTTTCCTAACAAAATTAATATAAATACAAAATACAGGTTTTCTGAATAGTTTATTAGTCTGTCTTTATCATAAGATGGTAGACCTCTAATGAGATGGTACTCTGTGAGAACCTTCAGAGTAGAAGCATAAAATATACCTGGTGAAAGCTGGTATCATCTAAGTGACTTAAGACAAATTGTTAATTTGTTTTTCTATTTCTGCTGACTTTGCAAAGCAACAGTTTTTTTTTTTTCTTCCCCCATGTCTTAATGTGTGAATGGTTTTGTGCTAGTTCACTCCAGCGTACAGCAGATACAAAGCATATCACATATTGTCCTGTCGAGAAACTAAAGGTATGATATTTAGTCAAGTCTGGAGCTTCCAAATCTGTGATAAATTTCAATGCTGTGTTATCACTGGGGCATATCTAAAAATTCACTTTTCCATGTATGACATCACATCTTCATATTTGCTTCCCTGAAATGGTCGCTCCTTTCTACATGGTTGTCTTATATATCTTTCTGAGTTTAGATATCTAATCAAAGTTGTATGGATAATATTCTTTTAACTTCAAATACCTCAGACTTTTCAGAGAGTATTCTTAAATAAAAGTATTCACTTTACTTGTTCAGTTTTTAATCTCTTGTGATTACAATAATGTCTCCAATTAATTACTAAACAGAGCTTTGCAATCAGGTCAATATTCTGTGCTCTCAGAGAGCCCTAAAGAAAACAACATTTTTGATATCTTCAGATTTTTCTATTATGATGATTTTTCTATTATGATAAGTTTCAGCAACCTCATCTCCTTCCACTTTATGATTCCTAAAGGAACTATTTTGAAAAACATCGATTTTCACCTTTACAATGTAAGAAGTCAAGCATGATGTGGAATTTCCCATTCTTATTTTTCGATGGTATCCAAAAGTGTACAGTCCCCAAAGAAAGTAGTTTCTCGATACAATGAACAAAAGTTTTTAGTCCTCCTTGGCAAACTGGATATTCGAAACAAGACTAGGTAATGCAAGCAAAGTATTGAGGCAATTGAAATTTTGGAATTATTGGTTACCATATGTATGGAACTCTACCATAAACACCCTTTGGTGTGAAAAGTAGCACCTGTCAGTGTGACCCTAAAGAGGATTTTCAGAAGTGGTGCTGAATACAGACCAATAAGTTTCAATACCATTTCTTGTAAGTAAGTAGAATCTCTAAAAAAGTATAGAATTTCTTATTAAACAAATGTGACCTGTCATGGGGAAGGCAATATTATTTTTTAAGTGTTCTTTTAACATATAACCTGCAATTTCTACTGAAATTCTTTGAAATAATTATCTATTAAGATACCATTGAATTTTGTTCAGGCTTTAAAAAATATTTGCCTTTCTGACCATGGGCTATAAAACCATCACCATTAACTGCAGACAAATGTGACCAATTGTGTGTCTCATCTTTATAGCATATTAAAAGTATTTAACCTAGAAATCTTAGCTCAGAGTGAAATGTCCATTTGCAGGAACCAAAAAGTCCCATAAAACCAAATATGTGTGTGTGTGTGTGTGTGTGTGTGTGTGTGTATGTGTGTATAAAATAAAATATTATTGCTGTTAATCCATTCTTTTAGCAAACATTTATTGAGCCAGGCACTGTGTCCTGTGCTAATTATAGACTATCCCCTGTCCACATAATGCTTGTCATCTGCCTGGAAGGAGAGCCATTGAGCAGGTCATGGTAATTATGAGGTATGCCATGAGGGAGGCCGATTGTTACCACATCATGTTCTTTATGATACTGGAAGGATGGTTTATCAAGAATTCTAGAGCAGATTCTAGTACAATCTCATTAGGAATAATGAGATTTTACTTCTAAATTACATACAGAATGGAACTTCTATAAAAGGCATGCTTAAAATGAAAAAAGCAAAAACCCTGACTGGAAAGACAAAGAGCTGCCTGGATGTCATTCAGACTTTGATTTGTTGAGGGGGAAAATTCAAACAGATTCCATTCTCCTAGAATTAAAGCACAACATGTATACATTTGAAGAGTTAAATATAAAAGACCTTGCCAAATAAGTTAAAAAATCATTTAATAAATGTATTTGTAAGAAAACAAAGTATTTCCCTGAGATTTAAATTTGATTTATATTAAGCATATATCAAACTGGCTATACCTTTTCATTTCTCCAAACATTAGCTTCCTAAGTGGAAGATTAAATTGTGCAATCTTGAATTTACTTTCTGGAACAGTTTCCAGAAATATATTAACATATAAGGAGACATAATTAACTGGTGAATGGTGTGTGTAACACTTCTGAAATTTGGATTTACTTGTGAATGCTATAAAATAGAAATATCTATCAGGATAATCTATTTACATATTAAAAAAAGATATGAATATCTGATATTCTCAGAATCTTTTCTGAAAGTTTACTAGATCTTATAGGCTTCATAATGTACTTGGTCATATAATTTTTATATAACTTTGAAGTTAGAACAAAATAATTTTAGTGTAGCATATTTGAGAAATATATTGAGCAAAATAGTGTAAATAAGTAGACGTTATATGTTCAAGAGGAAAAGACAATAAAACTTTCCCACTAGAGCTCATAATTGTGTCATGATGCATGAAGCTTTACAGATTGCAAATATAATCAATATTCTGGGTCCTGTTCACTTTAGAACAGCACACTGATTAATTCAGTTCTAGGTATGGATTGGTTGCCTAATATATTCAAGTGTTTTTTTTTTAATATTCAGGTGTCTTGAGCATAAATTATATAAAAGTGAAAAAGATGCATTTCACTCCTAATATAGTCCTAATAGCAAGTTCTCAAAAATTAAGTTAAAAAATTGGTAAGTGAGGAAGTGAATCAATTAAATTTGAGCTCTTTAAAAGAGGACATATACTATGTGTTAAACACAAATATATATACCTACATTTACATGTATGTCTGTATGTGCACACATACAGTATTTTAAAATCATAAGTAAAATGACTATTACACACTGAATGCTTGTCTTCCCCCCAAATTCATAAGGTGAAGCTCTAACCCCTAATTTTTTGTCATTTGGAGTTGAGGACTTTTGGAGGTATAGATGAAGTCAGGAGAGTGGTCCTCTCATGGTGGGATTAGAGCCCTCATAAGAAGAGGAGGAGATAGGAGAACCTGCTTGAGCTTGTGCACTCTCTCTTTGCCTCTCCCTGTGCATGTGCTAAGGAAGCAATATGTGAGCACTTCTCACAGAGAAGCCCATCTACAAGTCAAGAAGCAGGTCCTTGCAAAAGAACTGAATCTGTCAGCTCCTTGGTCTTGGACCTCTCAGCTTCCAGAACTGTGAGAAATAAATGCCCGTCATTTAAGCCACCCATCCTACAGTATTTTGTAAGGGTAGCGCAAGCTGACAAAACAATGTCTAATTTAGGATGAAGAATTATTCAAAGTCAAATCCATCTTGTCTTTTTGGCTTATTTCCATGTTTAGTATGATTCTGAAGAAGTGCAATCTGTGGGTACCTACATACACAGTTGAGCAGGTGTCTACAATATCTCCTGTTTAGTGTGTTTATCTCCACTACTTCCAAAATCAGACCAAATCTTGACTCTTGGTCTTCCCCTTGGCATCTGGTTGCAATGACTTCATATCATATGATTTGGTGTCATTTGTTGATACTGGAAAATCACCTATCTATCTGCTCTGCAAGACACTGTAATTACGGAAGGTCGGTTCAAGTTTTCCTATAACAATTTAGGATGCAGAGTGAATTTTGAAAGTATTCTTAAAGTTTAAAAAAATGTGAATCTATAGTATTGTTTGAAAAAAATATAAGCCAAGAGTATAGCATATCTTGTTTTTCTACAAATGGAAAGTATAAGTACTTCTGCTTCTTTGAAGCTTTAGTATTTGTACTAAAATTCTATATTTAATAAACTTAATTATAATAAACTGAACTGTGTAGGATTATATTATAGAACAAATTCAAGGTGGAGACACCAGAAACACTAGGTGTCTAGGTAAATCTTGCTTTACATTAAAATCTACCTAATTGTTGCTGTGATTTGTGTGGTAAATCACTTAAGTTTCTTAAATAAGAAAATATTTTGAATTAGAGGTTAGTTAATTAGCAATCTAAGGGAGGTACAATTAATTTCAATAAAAAGGAACTTGTTGGGGCTCCTGGGTGGCTCAGTGGGTTAAGCCTCTGCCTTCGGCTCAGGTCATGATCTCAGGGTCCTGGGATCAAGCCCCATGTCCAGCTCTCTGCTCAGCAGGGAGCCTGCTTCCCTCTTTCTCTGCTTGCTTCTCTGCCTACTTGTGATCTCTGTCTGTCAACTAAACAAATAAAATCTTAAAAAAAAAAGTATTTCTTAAGTTACTAATTTAATGTTTTTTGAAAAGAATGTCTAATTCCTTCTTTTCTCCTTAATTGATATCATTTTTTTGGTATTTTTAATGCTATAAGAGTTGAAGAAAACCAAGTATTTTTATTTATGAACTTTGATTATAATATAGATGTTGATTTTATTTTTTTTTTTAACAAAAGCAGTCTCTCTTGATAGAAAATTACTGTTACATGGAACTAATATGAAAATTTAGGCTCTTGGCTGGTACAGAATACACTGATTTGAACTGTTTTATTTATTTATTTTTAAAGATTTTATTTATTTATTAGAGAGAGTGAGAGAGCATGAGAGGGGAGAAGGTCAGAGGGAGAAGCAGACTCCCCACAGAGCTGGGAGCCCAATTCAGTCCTGGGATCCTAACCTGAGCTGAAAGCAGTGGCTTAACCCACTGAGCCACCCAGGCGCCCCTGACTTGAACTATTTTAAATAATACTCTCTACTCTAAATTATATATTTAAACATTATAGTGTAATTAATACATTTGGAGAACACTAGAAATGCCATCACTGGAAATTACCAGGAACTAGATTTACAACACTAATAAGCAGTTCTTCACATACTATTGATAATTTAATATTAAGATTGTAGGGATTTGTCAGCATACCTTCTCATATTTTTTTCAGAGGAGTGCCAATTTAAACTGAAGAGTATCTCATTTCTGTGTTATTAAGACAAAGTAGTCCTCAGGGAAGATCCATTATAGTAAGTGTATACTAACTGATTAAATGATAGATCAGGTTTCAAAGATATAGGGGAGCAATAATTTTCATTGAGAACCATTAAAATTTGAATGTAGCTTAGCATTGACTACCTACATTGTTTATTTTATTTATTTAAATTCAGTTATCCAACATAGAGTACATTAATTTCAGATGTAGTGTTCAATGATTCATCAGTTGCATATAACACCCAGCACCCATCACATCATGTGACCAAGCTATTTGTTAAGCTTAAGTTTGCCATTACTTATTTTTTGTCTTTCTGATTTCCATGGATTTATTGAGTTCTTGTTTTGTTAATTTAAGACAGTGTAGAGTAAGTGAAGTATACAATCTTGATTTTTTTCCGTTAAGATATCAATAGACATTGCTATATATGCCACAAATTCTTATGATTAAAAAGTATGTAATAAAAATTATTAAAATATTTATCTAACATTTGCTTTGACTAGAAATATACAAGATAAACCTCAAATAAACTTTTTAATTAGACTGATAGTGTAATTCAAAAATTATAAAGATAAAATCCATCTCCTGATTGTTTTATCTTAAATGCTAATTTTTGAGAATTTCAAATAAAGTATAAATCTTTTCTTCCTCTTTTCAGTTAGTATATTTTTCTCAGATGTGTATTCCCTGTAGAAAATCAATTTATGATACTATCTTATCAAAGGCCATATCATGAGATTTTGAATGAAAGGAAGTGGAAAACATCTTCGTTTAGCAAATAAAGTTGGATCTGATGAAATTAAGGATTTACATATGCTGATATTATCTTGTGGATTAGTCAAGCTTTGAAACACTGTGAACAAATCTGCCAATAAATGAAAGGTAAAGGAATCATTATTTCTAAGGTATACCTGTAGACTGCATTAAAGAAAGAATTTCCTTGCTCAGTCTCTGTGGTGACCCCAGAATACATATATATTTCAGTAGTATGCTGCATTGCTAACAATGATGTAGGATTTGAACTTGGGTGTTTCACAAAGTGTGTGTGTGTGTGTATATCAGTTAATTTAATCTTGTCATGGTTTTAAAGGCTTTATTCAAATTTTATATGAATGCACAATGTGGGTTTGAATGATTCAAGAATAGGCGGTTTGAAGTTCAAGAGTTTTAATTCAGATATTATAGATATTTACTGTCTTTTTAAACATAGGAAGAAAGGATCTTGAAAATGAGCAAATGTTTCTGAACCACTTTCCTAATGGTTGCGTCTTTTCACAAGGCTCTAGTGGTGTGAGCCAGATCTCTCCAGTAAAGGATTGAAAGGATATTGTGAACAGTACACTATTGTGCATTTCTATCAAAGGCAGGAAACTGGAGAGCTTGATGTGTGTCTTAATTCTCCAACTTCTTGTCTTTGCTGCCATGTTTTCTACAGCCTGTTCATTTTGATGTGGCAGATAAATAGGTATGGGTGGACCCAGTGGGAGGATAACTTTCCATTGATTGAGTTGGCAAGGACTGATGCTTCAGTAACAACTACCCTTCATGTCTTTTGCAATCCTATTAGCAAACAAATACAAGTCAGTAGAAAGTTTTGGTGATGGATCTATGCATGGCTGACTTCATGAGTCTGTAATCTGTGTAGTTAGTTACACAAGGCTCTTTGCTTATAAGGGCTCCATGCTTTGTTGTTGCCATGTTGAAATTCTCGCTTTGGATAAAGAACTTTACATTTTCATCTTGCACTGGGCCCTGCTAATATTGTGTGGTTCCATGGTAAATATCATAAACTGAATGAAAAACAGGAATGCTGTAATTCTTGCATGCTGTTAAATAGACCCATATTTGTGTTTGTCATCAATACTTCGTTTATTTTTTCAAAGAGGAGTATAAACACTGGTAGAAACTCAGTTTAGAAAGTAATTGTTGTGGTGCTGTATAGCCAGGCTTTCATATTCATATTTAACCAAATATTTGTTACTTTGTCCTAGAATATCTATCTATATATATCAATGATATACACAGTATATCAGTATCTTCCAAGTAATACATTTGATGATGATTAGATATTAATCTAATTTTAGTCTTCAAGTGATTTGGAAAGTCTCCTGTTTGATATGCTTTTTCCATTCAAATGACCCTCTGCTACTATTCCTGTATTTTATTTACTAATATTTTCCCACCATTTCTAGATGTCATTTTCTTCAGCTGTATGGGATGAAAAATATACAAATACAAATATAAAGAGTAAATAGAGCCTTATATAAACTTTTTAAAAATTGTGCTACTACTTTATTGTTTGTCTTATTTTTTATTAGATTGATTTATTTTATTTTAGAGAGAGAGAGAGAGAGAGAGAGCATGTTGGGGGCAGGGAGTAGGAGAGAGTGAATCCTAAGCAGATTCCCTCTGAGCATAGAACCTGATGGAGGGCTCTTTGAGGTCATGACCTGTACTGAAATCAAGAGTCAGACGCCCAATTGACTGAGTCACCCAAATGCCCCACGTTGTCTTGCTTTTAATGGAGTCTTAGGAAGGTGAGCTAGAGCTAATTTCAGACAAAGGAATGATCTCTACACCTAGTTATAAAATAGGCATTACAAAATAAAGTAAGTGGTAAAACATGTGCCTTTTTCCTAAATTCAGTTATAGCCAGAGTACTTCCTCTCTCAGTTCTTGGATCATTTCTTCCACTTCTAAGATACCAAAGTAGGTAAGTGAGGTTTGACAGGAAAATTAGGCTCCAGACCTACTGCAGCGGGATAATGTTCTCATCAGACATGTTCCTGAAATCATCATCAGATTCAGTTTAATAGATTCAAAGAGTCATTTGTTGTGAAACAAAAATCATGTTACTCCTAGTTGAATTAGCACTAGGTTGGCAGAGCTTAAGGCAACTTTTGGCCTAGTTGATGTTTGGATTCAGTTCTCTGAATGTTTATTTCAAGCCAAATGTCTAACTAGACAGAAATCTGTGCATGTAGTCATTTATTGTGACAACAACTACATCATTAGACAAACCAGTCTGGTCACAGACTGAGTTAGCCTCCATGTCCTTAGCCAGCTTCCTTCTGTGGGTTGCAGTTTAAATTAGTTCAATATGCTTTCTCGTTTAGATTCGTATGAAACAGAAAGAAAGCTAGAGGGGGAAAGTGCTATACTCATTTCAAATTTATGCATATTGTAGGTCTAGGAAGGAATTGTTAAACTTCTTATTTTTATTAGGATCAAAAAACTTAAAGTTAAGTACCCAACTTATCAATTTTATTTAAAATACTAAGATAGGGGCCTTGAATTTTCTTTAAACTAGTCACATTAGAAAGCTCTGAATTTTCAGAATGAAGCAATTCAGTGCTATATAAAGTTTTTACAGCATTTCAGAATTCCAGGAGAAAGATCACCTTCCAAATTGTAGATGAACTTCTGGTATGCAAGACACCTCTACCTACTAAATGCACTGAGCCTACTAAATTGCAAATATTAAATCATTTTGATTTTTTAAAGTTCTTAGTTAAAAGAATATAGAGTGAAAATATAATTTTTATAGCCTTTCACTAATAGGGCAATGAATCTGCCAAATGACAAGTTTTACAAAACATTCCTCTACATAAAGTACTCTAAGTGGTGATATTTAGTGATAAAGCATGTTACTGTTGAAATTTAAAGGATTTCTAATAGCAGTCAGGAAATTTCAGAGATGAAGTCCCATGAGATACTGCTAGGTTATTTTTGAATTTTATGTTATATGTACCTATGTGTATGTTTAGGAATATGGTAGCACCTCCTTATGTTTATATCAATTTAAGGAGAATTTTAACAGAAATGATCTTATCAGATTTTATTAATTCTGGAAAGTAGTAAACTGGCATTTTATCCCTATTTTACAGATTAAATATTTTAAAGTTATTTTGAAGATTAAATAAAACCCTAAGATTCTGAAAGCTTAAGTAAGCTTACCCATTTCTGTAGCTATGGAATATCCTGGAGTATACTGTGTGTTTTGGCTGTTTTTTTGTTTTTTGAAGACTCTTTTTTCTGGAACAGAATCACTGTAGATAATCTGTTACCAGCAAAAGATAACTGAAGTATTATGTGACTGTCTATGAATGCACACATGTGTATATATTCATATAAGAGAAAATTCAGGGCACCTAGCTGGCTCAGTCAGTAGACCACGTGACTCCTGATCTCAGGATTGTGGGCTCAAGCCCCATGTTCGCTGCAGAGATTAGTATTTAAAAAAAAAAAAAAAAAGAAAATCTTCTTAATATAATTTTGGCAATACTTATTAGTCTAAATAATAAGAAAAAATGGGAATACAGACCTGACCTGAGTAATGATTTTTTTTTTAATTAATTTGTTTAACAGACAGAGATCACAAGTAGGCAGAGAGGTAGGCAGAGAGAGAGAAGGAGGAAGCAGGAAGCAGGCTCCCTGCTGAGCAGAGAGCCTGATGCGGGGCTTGATCCCAGGACCCTGGGATCATGACCTGAGCCGAAGGCAGAGGCTTTAACCCACTGAGCCACCCAGGTGCCCCCTGAGTAATGATTTTAAGCACAGGGCTTTTTCTGCTATACCATGCAAACTCCAGTATATTGTTTACATTCCTTTCTTCAAAAATTAACCAGATGCTTTCCATTAGCAAACATAAATAAGCAAGGTATACAAACTATAGGACTGCTTTATAGTTGTATTCCTTCTAGCCAGTATTAATTAGGATCATCATAATTAAATTACACTTGGGTAAAGATGGCTTTTCAGTTGAGTCAATGGAATATAACTTCAATATTCTGAGTAGTTTTAATGATATAACCGGATGTATATGTAGTTATTTAGCTTTTCCACACATTTGAAATCATGAGTAAATGAGACACTAGATATACAAGGAGTTTGCATGATAAAAATACTATTCAGTTCCGTCTGTATTCACATACCACAATGTGGTGCAGAGGGAATTACCCTGTTCATCAGATTGATGTAGATTAAAAACCTTGGCAATTAGGGGCTTAAAATTTTATTATGTTTATGGCTAAATTTATGATCTGTTTTTCAAATGCACTAACATCAAGTGGAAATGTATTTTAAATGTAAAACAAGAGTTACCTCATTTCAAATTATATATGTAATTGAGTACATTTGGAATGGAAGCTTTAGTTGAGACCTGAGGACAATAGGAACCACATTCCAAAGTATAAGACTGTCATGACCAATTTGGAAGAAGAAACAAAGTGGAAACTAGTGTTGGGATTCTTAAACACTTTACCAAAATTGAGGAGAAGATTGAAGATTTCCAAAGAGAGATTCTGGTGTACTGTGATTTCCATTCCCAAATCCTACAGAGCACGATGGGTATAGGCATATTTCTCTTCATGAGTGTGCTTTTAAGAAAGTCAAGGAAAGGGTTTATCAGTATGAAGGATATGGTGAACTGGTATGTGAAAGATAGGCTGATTAATTACCTTGACTTTGGAAAACAACCAAGACATGATTGTTGGAATTCCAGACTTTCAGGAAAAAAAAAAAAAAAAAGATTAAATCTTTCCCGTGGACCAGTTGAGGGACACACGAACAATCCTGTGTGGCATCATTTTAATCCTGTTCAAAAGGATGGTCTGGAGGATCAAAATAGTCTTTACAGAAAGAAGCTGCTGATATTGCAAGATAATAAGGGACGAAGATTGTTGCATACATCCTTGTCAGGGTAATTTTAAGTACGAAAATCTCAACGAGGCAGGGAAAAGGAAGGAATATGTCTTCCTAAATGAAAAATACCTGAGAGAGAAGAATCACTTTAAACAGTTGGCAAGTTCTGGGAGCTCCAGTACTAGCTCCTCACCAATCCAGTAAAAGCCTCCTCTCTTCATAGCTTCCAAGCTGGAAGGTTTTAGAAATTGGCATTAGCAAGCTGAGGGAGAAGGGATAAGAATACAAGCCAGGGAAAGAAGCCATTATGTGGCCTTTTCTTTGGCTTATGCATCAAGATAAGTATCACAATAAGTATTTTTTTTTCATTCATTGACTATTTTGATGTAATTTCTTTCCTCGTATATGTCAATATGTTTTTCTAACTTTTGATTTCACAAATATATATTGAAGAAATTTCTAAAATTTATAGGAATCATATGGATAGGGAAACAAGTTATGCTATAAAGATACATAGTTGAATTTGGTGAAGGGTATCATTTAAAGACTACTTTTAACCTTCTAAGTTTATTGGCTGTGCCACCGAAAATACGACTTTGAAGCCAACAGAAAAGGAATAAATGCCTATATCTGATCCATTAATTTTAAAACATAAATAATGACTTTTTAGTTTGGATTCTGATTACGCAGATGACATTATCTCACTTTAAGTATTAAATAGTTTTAGTTGTTTTTGCTTTATTATAACACCAAAAAATTTTTATAATAAAATAGTTTAAATCATTTTATATAAATGTTTTATGTTCTAACTTTTAAGACTATTGTGTCCAAGGTATCTGCATGGCTCATTTGGTTAAATGACTCTTGACTTTGGCTCAGGTCATGATCTTGGGGTTGTGAGATGAAGCACCACGTTAAGATTAAGATTTTCTCTCTCCCTCTCCTTCTTCCCCCTCCCCCTAAAAAAAAAGACTGACATGTTCTAATTTGTCTAAATACAAATTTAACAGTAGTATTATAAAACTTTTATTATAGTATTATAAAATTTTTGCCTAGGGCTTCAAAAGCCAGTCATCACAGAGTGTAGCTATATTTCATTATTTTGATGCTTGGTATTTCCCCCAAATTATTTTTGAGAATTTACATATGTATATAAATTTATGTGTGTATATAAATTTATGAATTTATATGTGTATGTAAGGATAAATGTACATATCTCTATATGTGTTAGAAACTTGTTGTAATCTTGAAGTGGAAAATAGTATACCTGCTAACAAAACATATTTATATTTAGTTTCACATTTTTTTTTTAGCTAATATGTACCAGTCTCATAGCATTCTAAAAAGTGTGCAGAGTTCTTGCCTTAAGTTATTCTCAAGCTTAGATGAAAAAATGAAAGGAGAATATTATTCAGTGAGAGCACACAGTCACTTCATTCTGTAGAGAGGCCTTATACATAATTTTAAACAAACATTAAGTGATTTCCCAAACTAAGAAAGCTTCAGTGAAAAAACAGAAAAATAGAATTCCCTTAAAAGAAGTCCATATATATCTTCTGTATTCTCTTAGTTTAAATGTACCTCCTCACAGATTTCTTTAAAAAATAAAATAACCTCGGGGGAGGAGTCAAGATGGCGGAGAAGTAGCAGGCTGAGACTACTTCAGCTAGCAGGAGATCAGCTCGATAGCTTATCTAAAGACTGCAAACACCTGCAAATCCATCGGCAGATCGAAGAGAAGAAGAACAGCAATTCTCGAAACAGAAAAACAACCACTTTCTGAAAGGTGGGACTGGCAGAGAAGTGAATCCAAAGCGACGGGAAGATAGACCCCGGGGGAGGGGCCGGCTCTGGCCAAGTGGAGGAGCAAGGGAGCACAAAATCAGGACTTTTAAAAGTCTGTTCCACTGAGGGGCCTCGCTCCTGAGGCTAAACCGGGGTGAAGCCCACACAGGGTCAGCATGGCCTTAGGTCCCGCAAGGTCACAGAAGGATCGGGGGTGTCTGAGTGTCACAGAGCTTGCAGGTGTTGGAACAGGAAAGCTGGCTACAGAGACAGAGCTCATAGCTCAGGGTTACCTTGAACCTGTCTCAGGCTGGGTGAGCTCGGAGCGCGGCCGGAGGTCAGGCAGATGGGAGTTACTGGGCGCTGTTCTCTGAGGGTGCACTGAGGAGTGGGGCCCCGGGTTCTCAGCTCCTCCAGGCCAGAGACCAGGAGGCTGCCATTTGTATTCCCGTCCTCCGGAACTCTACGGAAAGCGCTCAGGGAACAAAAGCTCCTGAAAGCAAAGCTGAGCGGATTACTCAGCCCAGCCTCTGGTAAGGGCGGTGCAATTCCGCCTGGGGCAAAGATACTTGAGAATCACTACAACAGGCCCCAGAAGATCAACAAGAAATCCAGCTAAGACCAAGTTCACCTACCAAGGAGTGCAATTTCAATACCAAGGAGAGCAGCAAAATTCCAGAGGAGGAGAAAGCAAAGCATGGAACTCATGGCTTTCTACCTGTGATTTTTTAGTCTTGCAGTTAATTTAATTTTTTTCTTTTTCTTTTTTTTCTCTTCTTCTGCTAAAATTTTTTTTAACTTTTACCCTTTTCTTTTTTAATGTTTTTTAACTAGTTTAATATATATATTTTTCTTTTTTATACTTTTCTTTATTCGTTTTCTTTTTTTCTTTTCTTTTTTTTCTTTTTTTCTTTCTTTTTGAACCTTTTTTTATCCCCTTTCTCCCTCCTCACGATTTGGTATCTCTTCTGATTAGGTTAAAGCATATTTTCCTGGGGTTTTTGCCACCCTTTTAGTATTTTACTTGCTCCTTCATATACTCTTATCTGGACAAAATGACAAGGCAGAAAAATTCACCACAAAAAAAAAGAACAAGAGGCAGTACCAAAGGTTAGGGACCTAATCAATACAGACATTGGTAATATGTCAGATCTAGAGTTCAGAATGACAATTCTCAAGGTTCTAGCCGGGCTTGAAAAAGGCATGGAAGATATTAGAGAAACCCACTTGGGAGATGTAAAAGCCCCTTCTGGAGAAATAAAAGAACTAAAATCTAACCAAGTTGAAATAAAAAAAGCTATTAATGAGGTGCAATCAAAAATGGAGGCTCTCACTGCTAGGATAAATGAGGCAGAAGAAAGAATTAGCGATATAGAAGACCAAATGACAGAGAATAAAGAAGCTGAGCAAAAGAGGGACAAACAGCTACTGGACCACGAGGGGAGAATTCGAGGGATAAGTGACACCATAAGACGAAACAACATTAGAATAATTGGGATTCCAGAAGAAGAAGAAAGAGAGAGGGGAGCAGAAGGTATACTGGAGAGAATTATTGGGGAGAATTTCCCCAATATGGCAAAGGGAACGAGCATCAAAATTCAGGAGGTTCAGAGAATGCCCCTCAAAATCAATAAGAATAGGCCCACACCCCGTCATCTAATAGTAAAATTTACAAGTCTTAGTGACAAAGATAAAATCCTGAAAGCAGTCTGGGAAAAGAAGTCTGTACCATACAATGGTAAAAATATTAGATTGGCAGCCGACTTATCCACAGAGACCTGGCAGGCCAGAAAGAGCTGGCATGATATTTTCAGAGCACTAAACGAGAAAAACATGCAGCCAAGAATACTATATCCAGCTAGGCTATCATTGAAAATAGAAGGAGAGATTAAAAGCTTCCAGGACAAACAAAAACTGAAAGAATTTGCAAACACCAAACCAGCTCTACAGGAAATATTGAAAGGGGTCCTCTAAGCAAAGAGAGAGCCTACAAGTGGTAGATCAGAAAGGAACAGAGACCATATACAGTAACAGTCACCTTAAAGGCAATACAATGTCACTAAATTCATATCTCTCAATAGTTACCCTGAATGTTAATGGGCTAAATGCCCCTGTCAAAAGACACAGGGTATCAGAATGGATAAAAAAACAAAACCCATCTATATGTTGCCTCCAAGAAACTCATTTTAAGCCCGAAGACACCTCCAGATTTAAAGTGAGGGGGTGGAAAAGAATTTACCATGCTAATGGACATCAGAAGAAAGCAGGAGTGGCAATCCTTATATCAGATCAATTAGATTTTAAGCCAAAGACTATAATAAGAGATG
>NC_081559.1:22330509-22426618 GCF_022355385.1 Mustela nigripes | reverse complement strand
CCTGAAAATCCATCGGCAGATGGATTTTCAGGTGTTTGCAATCTTTAGATAAGCTATCTAGCTGATCTCCGGCTAGCTGAAGCAGTCTCAGCTTGCTACTTCTCCGCCATCTTGACTCCTCCCGATTTTGTGGATTTTGCACAGAGATTATTATAATAGTAGTTAATAATTAATTATAGTAATAATAATAAAATTTCATAGTATGTACTTTTTTCATATATGCAGGATAAGAAACATGGAAAAAATTTAGTTATTACTGTATATAAAGAAATGTTTCTTCCAAAATCTGTGTAAGTTTCTATAGAAAAGGTCAGAATACCTAAATATTTAAGAAAACTTTCCATTTGGATGTTTGCATATTGATTTTTACATATTGATATTAAAGTACAGGTTTTATTTCCAGTTGAAAGAAACTTGTACAACATAAGTTGTATATAAATTTCAATTTGGCATTGTATATATTTTAGAAATAGTTTATTAATCAATCTATAATTTCCCCATGAGTAGCTGTATTAAAATATAAGCTCGTTCTCATTGGAATTTAAAATAATTGAAATCTATATTTCATAAACCCATATCATAATTCCTTTTCTCAACAGACATTTTACAAATTTGTAAAGATTTTGTTATAATTTTGCTAGGAGCAATAAAATACAGATTGTGGATTAAGAGTGTTTCCTAGAGAGTCTCTACGGTATATTGGAGAAAAAGAAAAAGCTGGCCTTTGACTGGCCAATAAGGATCATGTACATGAGTCAGTCACATCTTATTTTCCTGCTTCTGTTGAATAATATTGCACTTATCAATAGAGATTTATTTTTTCTTAATGTTTATTCATTTCAGGAAGTGAACCTCCCACAGAATCAGCAAAACGTTCAATGATCAAGAATTATTTTATAGTTCCTTCAGAAACAGACTCTTTTAACTATAGAGAACAAACTGATGGTTACCAGAGGGGAGGCGTGTGAGGGGGATGGGTGAAGTAGGTGATGGGGTTTAGGGCCCTTGTAGAGGCACTTGGGTAGCTCAGTTTGTTAGGCACCTGACTCTTGATTTCGGCTCAGATCATGATCTCAGGGTTGTGAGATCCAGCCCTGCATTAAGCTCTGTGATGGGCGAAGAGCCTACTTGAGATTCTCTCTTTCTCACTCCCTCTCTCCCTTTTCCTCTGCCCTCCACAACACTTACACAGGGGTGAGTGTCTCTAAAAAAAAGAAAAGAAAGAAAAAAACCAAACAGGTGGGCACATCTTGGGATGAGCACTGGTTGTTTGTTGTATGTAAGTGTTGAATCACTAAATTCTACGCCTGAAACTAATGTTACACTGTATGTTAACTAAATGAAATGTAAATAAAAACTAAAAACAAAAAACAAAAAAAAGAAGAAGAAGAAAATGATTTTGTAATTTCATTCCAAACTGAAGTTAGTCAAGAAACCAGATAAAACAGTAAAAATTACTTAAGGTCAAAAGCGTGTAACTTAACTAGAATTTAATCCTTCCTATGTATAATATGTTAACAGCTATAATCAAAATTCACCATTATCTTCATGTTAATGATAATAAATCAATGTAAAACCTTAATTGTTTGAAAACCCTGGCTCCTTTTAGCTCATTTTTCAGCAAATATCTAAGGTGTGTCCCTGGGTCTTATGGTCTAAGATGGTGGTTCCAGGTTTAGCCATCCTATCCGCATTCCAGGCAGCAGATTGGAGGAAGGTGTAAAGAAAAGAGGCAAAGTCGCCTCCAACCATGTTTTAAATGAACTTCTAGCTAAGGGTCATATAGTATTACCTCCAAGGCAAGCAATGATTGAAATCTTTATTTGGGGTGGCCACATGCCCGGCTAAAGGTTGAGTAGTTTATTCCTCTGAAGGAAGAGGAGACGGATATGGAGGATTCCAGAAGTCTTTACCCCCATCCCTAGCACTCTACAAAACTGCATTCTCAGTGGCAACAAATGAGCTTCAGCATGGTGTGTGAGAGACTTGGCACTCAGAAGGTGGGGAAGTAGCTTGGAAGTGATAAGCTGACAGGACCCTGGAGAGAGGAAATGATTTTTTTTTCAAGATTTTATTTATTTATTTGAGAGAGAATGAGAGAGAAGGAGAACCCACAAGCTGGGACAAAGGGAGAGGGAGAAGGAGAAAAGGGAGAAATTATAATAAAGTCATAAAGAGTTATATGTTAGGCACACAGAAATGTGCCTCCCATTGAAAAGGGAGCCTAATGGGGGGCTCAATCCCAGGCCTCTGAGATCATGACCTGAGCTAAAAGCAGATACTTAACTGACTGAGCCACCCAGGCGCCCCTGAGAGGAAATGATTTTTAACATTTCTTTATATGTTAGATTTCAGAAACAGTCTAAAGATTATGAATTGGTTTTCTAGAACTGCTATTAACAAAGTACCACAAACCATAAAGCAACAGTAATGTATTCTTTCATAGTTCTGGAGGCTAAATGTTCAATATCAAGGTATCAGCAGGGCCTCTGAGATGGGCAGCATCTTCCTAGCTCTAGGGATGCCATCAATTCTTGACATTCCATGATGTGCAGCCGCATCTCATTCCCATCTTTCCCTCTATAGTTACACGTTGCTTTTGAGTCCCCCCCCCACCCCCACCATGTGTCTTTGTATCCGCACGCTATTTTCCTCTCTTCGATTTAAGACTTACTCTACTGTCTTCATCTTAACTTAAAGACCCTGTTTCCAAACAAGGTCATAGTCATAGATACCAGGGGTTTAACCTTCAATACATCTTTCAGAAAAAGACACAATTCCACTTCTAAAAGAATATTTCTAGAAAATATACTGTTTGATGAACTAGACATCCAGACAGGGAAAGATTATGGTTTTTTCATTTGTTTGTTTGCCTTAGCACTGTAGTCAAAGGTCTACATTATTCTTCAAGACTTCTAGATTTAGGTTTTTGTTATTTTTGATGTGTCAGGAGGCAACAACAGTTGTCAAGATGGTCTTAATTGGGAACCTGGGTGGCTTAGTTGGTTAAGCCTTTGCCTTCGGCTTGGGTCATGATCATGGGGTCCTGTGATCGAGTCCCACATCAGGCACCCTGCTCGCCAGGGAGTCTAGATCTCTCTCTACCTCCCACTTCCCTTGCTTGTGCTCTCTCTCTCTGTAGAATAAATAAATAAAATCTTTAAAAAAAATGGTCTTAACTATTGGAAAGTATCCATCTATATATATTTTTTTCCTTTGTGTATGGAAACTTGTTTGCTTGAAACCCATTCCCTTTAATACAGCCAAGGCATTATGACTTGTCCTTTCTGTGTGCCTGACATATACCTGTTCATGGCTTTATTACACGGCTGTGTTCTTCAAAGTTTACACTTTATATCTTGCCTTAATTTGGCTATATTATATAACTTACTCAGAAGTAAGTTGCTAAGAAGATTATTTCACACTCATTTCCTTTTCAACTTTCCATAGTATTATTATAAGATTCATAATGTAGTTTTTTTTCAGTCTACTAAAGATTAGAGTTGGTGCATTAAATGATAAAGATCTTGTACAGGCAGATACAGAAACCATAAGAAGTAATAACCAAAACACTAACTTCTGGAAGACAAATATCAACACAGAAAATAAAGAACACCTGTGTGTACACTTGGTGCTTGGGTGTGAACAGACTCCAGATCCATGCTATCAAAGAAGACCCACTGAGATCCTTTACTATCAGTCCATTATACCTTAGAATACTTATGAGTATACAGAGGGAAGATCCAGTTGATATCAATCACAGCTCATATTTTGTAACATGTTCTGTTTCTAGTATATGTTTAAAATGTATGGGCTACAAATGTGATCGCTTTAATTTTTACTCTTTGCTCTGTTTCTTTAGAATCTGTGCCGCCTTAGTCTCTGTGTTTCATCCATGCAACTTAGGAATATAAAACCATGATATCATTTATATGTCTTACCTAAAGAAGCTGAACTCATAGAAACAGAGAGTAAAGTGGTGGCTACCAGAGCTCAGGGGTGAGAAGAATGGGGAGATGCTGACCAAGACAGACTTCCAGTTATAAGATGAATAATTTCCAAGGATCTAACTTATAGCATGGTGACTGTAATTAACAACACTATATTATATACCTGAAAGTTGGTAACATAGTATATCTTAAATGTCATTACAGAAAAGAAAGAGTGATTGTGGGACATGATAAAGATGTTAGCTAATGCTATTATGGTTTTAATCCTTTTAAAATATATAAGTGTATCATATACATCATATTCCTTGAATTTATGCACTGTTATGTCTCATATGATATAGTGGGGGAAACAAAAAGGGAAGATATTATATCTGTGTGATTTATGGGTATAATGGCATGAAAAATATTTTAATTTGGGGAAACAGAATAGAGTGTGGGGGATAGAGTGTTGAGAGAGATATTGTCATTGTGCATGTCATGGAGAGGTTATATAACTTCCTCTGTATCTTCTTTTCTTGGCAGTGTGTGCAGGAACAGAGAACAAGCTGAGCTCTCTCTCGGACCTGGAGCAGCAGTATCGAGCCTTGCGCAAATACTATGAGAACTGTGAGGTGGTCATGGGCAACCTGGAGATAACCAGCATCGAGCACAACCGGGACCTCTCCTTTCTGCGGGTAAGGCTGTCTCTTTCTTTCTCTTCTCTTCTCTGTGAGTGGACAGTAGTGTCACAATGCATGAAGACAGACCAGCTTGCTTGTATTTGATGGTGATAGTCTTCTGCCTGGCAGGGACCATGACTGTGGGCACGCCCAGGAAAAGAACAAGAGTAACAGTACCATCATAACTGACACCCTAGGTTCAGAGCAGTTACTGTTACTCTAAGATTGATGAAAGGTTTTGTCAGCCTACGGTGCATGATATCTAGCAAGTCTGCTTTTTTCTGAATTGCAGTCAAAAGGAAAACTGTTAGGCTGGAGACTAGGAGAGTCAGAGGACCAATCAGATAAGAATTGGTAACTTTAGTAATCTCACTTCCTGTCCTTTTTCTGTCACTTTGGAAATTTCAGACTACTCCATATTACCATAATAAGATTAGAACTGTTATCTGTAGAAGAAAAATGACATCTGTTTTTGAAAACCTACAAATTAGTTAAATTAGACACAGGGAATTACAAGTACTTAGGTAGGTTGATATATGCTTGCATATAAATGCATATGTATGTATATAAAGTTACTCAGAGACAACCAGTCCTTTTGCAAACTTGTTTTGGCTCTCATTTACATCCTCAGTCTGTTAAACAGACTATCAGAGCTTTGTGCCTTCAGTTTCTTATGTTTTGCTTTACCAGAGTAGGAAAGAGAAAAATCTGAACTTCAAAGAGGTATGGTGTTCTGCATACCTATGAATTTATTCTTTATGTAAGAACTAACAAGATATATTTTAAATAACAGCATCCCTATAATATATTTGATCTTTTCAGTAGTATTTACACATTTCATAGGAGTACCGTCTTGTGTAAATCAAGACAAAAGTGTTTCAAATACTGATACAGTAAGCTGTTTGGGATATAGTGAATTATTTAAAGAATTATAATTATTTAAATAATTCTGTACTTGGATAAGTAGAAAAACAAGGCAATGATTTTTAAATGCTTTAAATTTATGTAACAAATATATACAGAAGAGCAACAACGTCAGAAAATAAACCACCTCAAAACTTAAGTAACACTATGAAGCTTCCAATGCCTGTTTATAAAGTGACTGTCATACTAGGATCAGTAGAGGGACGGAAGGTGTGTCCATATTCCGTTGCCTGATTATCAGAGCTCTGGTTCTGTGGGTTATATGTCAAAAATTTTAATAATTATGATATTTAGTTATGGCATTTTTGTTTATCAAAAGTAAATAGTAAAACTTATCAAAGTTCTAGAATAAGAGAGCCTTAGAAGAGCTTAACATTTTTGTTTTTTTCTTTTTTGGACTATTGTTTCAAGAAGAGAATATTTGTAAGCTATCCTAGAATAGCCACTTCAAAGGAATGCATCATTAGTTATTAAAATTGGTTTACAAGCTTCTAACCCATGTTGATTATTTTCAGATAGATTTTATTCTCCAACATCAAAATAAGATTTTGATGGCATATGAGCTGATTTGGTTAGAAATGCCAAGAAGTTCAATGATGTTACAGAAAAGGAAAATTGAGATCTGAATTCTGAATCAGGGAAAAGAAATAAGTTAAATAGTTATTCAATCGGAATAATATGAGAAAATTTTAAAAGGCAATCTAAGATCTTTGTTTTTCTTCTTGTGTTTTCTTGACTTTGTTTGCCGTATATGGAATGAGATTCCACTGGCTTAACAAAATATAGTCATGGATATTATAAATGGCAATCTTTAAAAAAATAGATTCAAGTCAATTTTTAATATTTAGAAATGTGAAAGTAATCTACAGATCTTTGAGAAACATGGTTAATATTGGATATTCTACCTTTTTAAGAGTCATCTTGAGTAAAAAATAAGATAATAGAATAAACAAATTTGGGAAAGAATAAAATAAGGATGATCAAGGTTTCTATGTGGAACAAAAATTGTTGTTTCTTTAAAAAAATAATTGTTCGTACCAAAGTACCATCTCCAAAATTTCATGTAAACTTGGTACTACCCCATAAACATATCTTTATTGTCATCTACTGATTTAGAGATAGCTCTAATGGGTTTTTTTTTCCTTAATAATAACACCTTTTTTGTTGTTTTACTTATCTACTGTTCCTTTGGAAAATAGCCATTTCTAGTCATGATATATAAGTATTCATTCAAAGATAGTCTTAGCCCAAGAATACAATAGTAAGTAATCTATTGTCCTTGACTTCAACAACCTTGCGCTCGTGTAGAGGGTTACAGATGAGTAATATGTAAGTATTGCATTTATGTGTGTATATATGTATATATATAAAGTGTATAATATGATTATATATACATATATAAAAACTATAGTTGCTAAAACAGAAATGAGAAGCCAGAATCTGAATGAAGGTATGGTCTTGGGTTAATTATAGGTGTGAGTGCTGGGCGAAAAAAGGATTGGCTAATTCGGAAAGACTCAGGATAGATTTCATCAAAGACGTGCTTGAGTTGAATCATGAAAAAATGAATAGGGGCTTACAAAGTGGGTAGATAGAAGAGAAAGGCATTCCAATGGGAGTAATATAAGTGCAGGCTTAGAAAAAAGGTCCAGAGTCAGAGGTATTAAGTGCGTACTTAATGTTTACTGCTTTAGAGATGAGACATATGCATGCAAATAAATTACACATCATTCTCACCTTCATGGAGCCCATACTGTAATATGTTTGATGATAAATTTGGGGATGGAATAAAATATTAAATTGGGGAGGTGGAAAGCCTTATATTATAGACAGGTATTTAGGGGACATCAGCATCCAAATAAGTTAACCTTTGGGGCTTAGATAAAATCATCAAGAGGGATTGAAAATACTTAGACCGTAAAGTGGGCCAAGGACAGACCTCTCTAGATACCCCATTCTTTGTTTTTTGGTTATGTCAGTGTTCTAGCTACTTTTCTGAATGAGCCTTAAAAGCAGGCACAATTAGCTACTGTATTATTATGCTACTGTATTCTTAGTGTACCTTAGAATATGCTAAAAAGTTCTCCATTTACAGGCTTTCTCCACTAGTCAAAACTCACTTTATGTCACTTCACTTTTATGTAAGACCTACCTGACTCTCTGTTTTCACTAACCAGAAGAAATCTGAAGAGGATTTTCACTTTTACGAAATGATAATTGCTTCTTTGCTTTGTACCATTTTGGAGTAGGGAGGGTTTAATAGGAACACTACTTTCAGATAGCAGGGAAAAACTGTAATATAAAAATTTCACTCCAGATAACTGCATTATGGTTCATTTGTGTTCTTAGTGGCTTCCCTCCAAAGTATGTAATCTGTCCAATATTGGCACATTATAATAAGTAGAGTGCATGTAAAGGAAAACTAGTTATTTTACATTATGCTAATATTCCCAATAAGTTTTGAGTTATATTAGTGAATAGTAATCTTGCATTAACCTATTCTTCTATTACATAACCTTCAGATATATTTGTATAACTGTAATTTACTGAGCAACTGCTTAAAGAGCTGTGCAATTTCCCTTCCTCTCAGAATGACTCAAACCTATAATGTGTTCAGAGAGACATCATAGATAGGGATCTTAAATTTATTTCTGGAATTAACTTCTGTCTTTAAGAACATAGGAAATTACCTTTATTTTTAAAAGATCTTCCATCCTTATTTTCTTCTCTAATTAGCAAGTTCATAGTATTTTGTTTTATTTTTATTCATAGTATTTTTGTTTTATTATTTTTTTTGTATGAAACTGCTCTAATTTCTATAATTCATGAGAGCAGCTTACTTTGGTACCCTGTTTACCTCTTTTGCTATCTGAATAGTCAGTCTCTAGAAGAGTGCCTAAAATATCATAAGCTTTCATTAAGTATCCACCTAAAAGACAAATAAATGAATATTTTTCATAAAATTTGATGATACTTTATAGATCACTATTTTATGTATCATATGTTCTCTAGATGAATATGTCTACCTCTCCTCATATTATCTCAGTATGACAGCATCACAGATCAGGTGTGTGGGTATAAGACACATTCTGTGTCAGTTAATTTCTTGACCCTTTTGGTACCAGAATATAGTTAATGTTTTTTTCTTGTCATTTGGATGTCAGAGAGAGCTTTGCAGACAGCAGAATGGAGCAAACACACTTAAACAAAGAGCAGAGAAAGGGAGAATGACCATTCACCCCAATTTATTGGTGAGGGAATTTCCAGTTTCCAGTCTGCTTCTGATGACTGATTGTATTACAGCTAGTAATCCATGAGATACTCCTGGAACTTGAGAGTAACTTTGTAATGATTTTATCCCTTTTCCTTAAACTTAGATAGGTTTGTTTTCTTTTATTAAAACCAAAATATCCCATCTAGTAACTCTCTCAAGACCTCAAGAACACAGAAAAAAGTATGCTTTTGAAGTGGAAGATGTACTTCTATATTATAAATTAAAAAACCAAATCAAACCAACCAACCAACCAACCAACAAACAAACAAAAAACCACCCTGTAACGTTTTGGAGATACTTCCTAATCTTTGTTGATGTATTTTATTGAAATACTTTGAAATGCATTATTTTTAAGACACTGTTATAATATTAGGCTTGGTGCTTATCTCTATAAGCACCTTTTCACCCAGCTTTGTTGTAACCTCCAAGCTTTTGCATTTCTTCTTGGGGAAAAAAAGATCTACTTGACAATATTTAACATTAGACCCCTGAGACATCACAGAGTTGGCTAGAAAAAGGCCCTAAAACTTACTTACTATGTACTTTATCACAGTCCCAAGGTTAAGACATAATACAAAACAACAGGTATAAAAATCACAGATTTTGTGTTATTGTCTTACTCTTTGTGAACTCTCTCAAACAAGGTGAAATATAGCAAATAATGGGAATGAACTTTTAGACCTTATACCCTCATTGGAATTCTTGAGAGTTTTCTCTCTTTTGTCATTCCATTGGTCCTCTTTGCTAATGCTGGCATTCAATGACTCCATACTTCTAAAAAGGTACCTTTTTAGACCTACCAGCATGTATACTTTACATTTATTTTCTCTATTTTATATATTCACCTTAAGCAAATAAGTATTAGATGCCAATTAAAGGGAAAGCAATACGTAATGTAGCATACATATGAGGTATATGGATACCTATCCTTAATCATTACTATAATAAGTAATAATTTGTAATCTGTAGCTTGAATTTAGTTGTGTGAAAACTGCTTTGGAAGTAGTGTTTGTTAGGATTGTGAAGAGATAAATTTATTTTAACAGTTAATCCTTTGACCTAATATTAAAAATAGTAGTAATTCATTGACCATCTCTATGCTATCGTATAAAATTGAAGTTTTGATTCTTAATGGTTATAGATGTCTTTATTATTGAAAAATGAATCCAAAATAAGTTAATGCATTATGATATTGCTCCAAGTAGCAGCATTAATATTTTGGTATTGATAGCAAAAGGTGATGTCTTTGAAAAAGAAAGTATAGATTTTTAAAATGAAAATATACCTTAAATATATCTTCCCTCAGGTGATGAATAACATGTTTTATTATGGGAAAATAAGTTTTATGAGTAAACATCTTTTTTGAAAAAAATTAGCTGTTTTTATTATATATTTGGCACAGAGATATAGGGAATTTTTTGTATATGTAAGAAATAATGCCATTTTGAACTTTATTTTTAAAAATAAGATTCCAGTATTATTTCTTATTAGAAATCATATAAATAGTTCATTTATCTCTACCAAAGTAAATGTTTATTTTTAATTTCAAATATTCTTTGTCTTTTAGTTAATAATTAGTATCATATAATGTCATGGAGCTATCATTCTCCTTTATTAGGATTATATATATGGGATCCTTCATGTATGAGGATGTTGCTTTACATCCACTGTCCATTGGACATGAAATTTACATTGCTTTTCCAGTGCTGGGAATGAACTTATGATATTTTATTTTATACTCACACATAGTTTCTCTTCTGAGTAAGGACACATGTTTGCAGAAAGACAGATAAAGCTGTAACTCAGAGACTGCAAGATGCTGGCTGGCTCACCGGAACCTAAGACCTTGGCTTCATTAGCATAGTTCTGTTACAATATAATCAGGGATGATGCTGGCAGTAATGACTTTCATGTTGTAACAAGTAACTCTACTTTCACCTATTCCTTAGCTTAGCTTCTGTAACCAGTCAGGCTTAATATAAAATTCTGAAATATTTACATTTCAACCTACTTCTAACTTCAGGGTCTACTTTTGTCCTTTGTCAATTCAAAGCAGATGACCAGAATTAAATCCAACAGTATAGGGAGTGGTTTTTATAATTGTATTTGTTTCACATATCCTTCTCATCCTCATTTAACTCTAACTGTGCCTTGGTTAAGCATCTGCTGCATAGTATGATTTATCAAAATGCTACACTGAAGAATTCATATTTAAAAATAAAAAGGTAATTTACAAAATACTTTTTTCCTTTGGGTTAGAAAATAATTTGTTGAATAGATTTTTTAAACAGTGGTGACCATTGACTCTGTCTGGTTTTAGCTTATTAAATACTCGATAGAATGACTTCTGTGACAAGGATTGTGTTGGGGAGATTGATTAGAATCAGGATGAGTAAGTAGTCTTATTTTAGAATCGTAAAAAAATTGAAGAGGAAAACACCAGTTACATGAAACATCTATGAGATAATAAGGTAGATCCTTATATATTATATTTTCACATTTACCTGAAAGATGATGTAAGTACACTATTTTCTAATACAGCATATCTATTTCAGAGCTGTACACACATTTTGTACTGTATAGTAAGGGAGAACAAGCCTGAATCTAAATTTTCCTGATTTACTTTGTAACATAAATGATGTATTTGTAACTCTATTAAATGGTAGACAACTAAATAAGATTCTTATATCAAGTATTTATACTCCTTAACTATTTACTTATTGAGCACAGTAGTATAAGTTTTTCTTCCATGCCTCTAATTGGGACAGGTGGCAAGAAAAGACTGTGAAGTTCAATATCCAAAAAACTTAGAATGAATCATCATTAAGTTTGAAGAAACTGCACCTTCAAGAAATATGTCTTAGTCTTAGACTAAGATAGACTGTTTCAAATCTTTACTTAATTTCTCTTTCTAACTGAATTTCACACATAACTACACTTATGGTAAAACATAAAGTATGTTTGGTATTTTGATGAAGAAATCTTAGCTGATTGAGATGGAGAATACCGAAAAGGAAGTAGAATAATGTTTAAATATGTCTATTGGGTCAAAGCAGACATTCTGGGTTAAATGGAATTTTCAAAGCTTTGATAGTTTCTGAAAGCTGTTTTAAGACTTAAATATAATACATATGCAGTTTTGTGTTATGTATTTACAGCTGGCTTTTAAATTGAAATTTGACTTTGTACTAAATCTAATCATAGAAGTTGTATTGCATTTTAAAAAGCTATGCAATTTATACTTGGCCTAGGGAAAAAACAAAATTTCCTCAACGGTTAAATACCATTTAATCTGAAAATATACATGACTCAAATCCTGTTGCTCTTCAGTTCTCTTACATGATAAAAGAAGAAAATGTCTATATTTTTGCTTCAGCAGTGATATAAGCATATTTTTCAAACTTTCTTCTTAATCCTTTACATGAAATATTAAATAAAAATATTTAACAGTTTTCTCTAAATATTAAAAACAAGATAACTTTAGTACTACCTATAAAAAGATGTAGAATAAATATTTGAAGGAGTTTTGGAAAGAAGGGTAGAAATGAAAAATATACCTGTATAATTTATAATTCTAATATATATAAATATATGTATAATAAATATGAATTATTGGCCATTTATACTGATACATTAAGTATTAATTAGTAACCATTTTCTAAGATTGAGTCAAATTATTATAAAATATTAAACCTATATAATGTTTCTAAGAGAATATTACTGAAAACTCCTTAAAATAAGTTTTTAAGTCCCTAAATTGTAATGCATTTTCCAGAAAAAAAAATGCTCTTGTTGCAAATGTGCTTAAATTAAAAATGAATTTATTAGAATGCTGAGCAGATGCCATGTGTTCCTTTGTATCTCTGGAGGTTGTGTTATTTCAATTTGGCTTAAACGGTGAGTATAATGACTTTATAGGCTTATCTTAACCTTAATTAGTGTAATATACAAGTAACAAACCCATTTCACTCTATGATTCTTAGGTACTCTTTGCTCAGGGGAATTAATGTAAAAAGTTTCTTTCTTTTATTTGTAAGTAGCAAAGACCTTGATTCAAAGAGAGAGGTCTTTGAATAAAATATGAAAAATATCATTAAACAAATATTTATGTGAGTTTTTAAGATTAACTAGAAACATTTTGGCAATGGGATACCATTTGAATCCAAAATCCAAATGGTAGATAATAATCAAATAAAGGCCTTTAAAAATTCATAACTATGAACCTCTTAACCAGCTTTATTTTTCTGACTCTTAAAATGAAACACTGTTTCTTTCAAAAAAGAAAAGATGAACCATATTGTAGGAGACCAAACCAATTTTAAAGGTCTCTCTTCAATCACGTAGAGTATAATTTAAAGTTCAAAAGTGTAAAAATAAAATGTGAAGATTGCTGCATTTAGAGACACTGCAATTATTTCTCTTAATCCCTAATTTGAACCCATTTAGCTGTGAAATATTATATTAAAATATATAATGAAAGTGATAAATTTAAGGTATTTGTTTTAGTTAACTATAGGCCTCTTTAAATCATTTCTATTCAATTTCTACATGGAAATTGGAATATGTAATTGAATGTTGAAATAAATCCCCTTAAGCAATTTCTTACCCCACAGATTAAAAAAAAAAAAAAAAGTACCTATTGGGGTGCCTGGCACCTAGTACATGTAGACTGTATCTAATCTTATTGGGTTTCTTTCTTTCTTATCCTAATCCTTAGGTAGCCTCTACTGAGCTATGTTCTGAGTACTTGACAGTAAATTTTTATAAAGCTTTTTTAGAGGTTCTGTTTCGCATGGTAGTGATTTTGTATTTTCAGAGAGGTGAAATCACAAGTCAAACTCTTGGCTGTTCTTAAGAATTAATCAACAGCTAAAAATGTACAAACTCTCTTCATAGTGAGTGAGAGTTGTTTCAGCAGTCTATAAGACATCATCTCATGAAATCATTGGGAAGCATTCATGAAAGAATTTAGTAAGGTATCAGTGAAGCATTGGGAAGAGTTCATAAGAAAAAGAGGTCAAAGTATAAGCAAATTTGGCTATATGCTGAATTATATTACTTATTTTCTTAAAATTCCCCTCCTCTGAGAACAATGACCAAAATTCGTATTGAGTTCCTATATTATTGGCCCCTATAATTGGCCCCTGCTTTGTCCTCCACTATTGCTGATAACATTAAAACTCAGGGCTATCATTCAGTCTTAGCCAACTTCCTTTCTATATTAGGCTCTCGCTAGCTTGATTGCCCTTCCTTTCATTCTAGGACCTTCTCCCCCACCAAAAAATATAAATACATACCCTTATTCCTGCCTGGGATAAGTTCTGTTTAAATTCCAAACTCTTTTTAAAGATCATTTCTTGAGGGAAGCTTTACTAACTCCCATATGTTACTGAGTTCTTCCCATTATTACATTCATAGCATGCTATGATTCTTTGTAGCACTTCCTTTATAGCATTTGTTTAATTTTTTAAGCATTTGTTTAATTTTTGCTACTCTTCTAAATAGTAAATACCTTGAGGGCAAGGGCCATGTCTAGTTCACTGTAGAATTCTAGCACATAATTGTTTCTTTCATATAGTGGCTGCTCAGCAAATATTTGTGGAATGAATAAGTAAATTGAATAACAATAAGAAAGAATTCTTGTACTCTTCATAACTTTTATAGTCAGGAAAATAAAATGATTGCAGTGGCAGCTTTTTTTCTTTACATTATTTACTTTTCTAATTGAATCTCCTCTCCCTAATGTCAAGTAGAAACAATGGTGTCTTTTATTTATATTCCATGAAATGATTTGGTTTATAATAAATAATATCTACCTATAGTGGAAATATGGGAAGCTTAACTTAGGTACTTAACACTGATACATTAAAAACCTAATGGAAAGGTAAGTAGTCTGGTTGTGGACTCAGTTGTGTGAAGATCAAAGCCATATAACCTTTACAACTCTAAGTATCTTCTTCTCTGGACTGCCTTGAATATCTGAGATTCTCTCTATTATATTATATCTCCATTATATTATGATCCCCTATATCTAGTTACTCTTTACAAACTAAGGTCTCTGTGCTTTTGCATGCAATTTTCTTCCTCTCTGGAATGCCTTTCCACACTTCTCATTTTAGAAAATCCTCAAACATTAACATGTACCCCAAGTTCAATCTGTATTGCCATCCCTGCCCCCAACCCCAATCCAAGCAAAACTAGTGGTTTTTTTTATTATTTTTTTAAGGATTTTATTTATTTACTTGAGAGAGAGAGAGAGATCACAAGTAGGCAGAGAGTCAGGCAGAGGGGGGGGGGGAAGCAGGCTCCCCGCCAAACAGAGAGCCCAATGCAGGGCTCAATCCCAGGGCCCCGAGATCATGACCTGAGCTGAAGGCAGAGGCTTAACCCACTGAGCCACCCAGGTGCCCCCAAATTAATGTTTTAGTAGTTAGTGTATATCTGTATGACAGCCTATATGACTCTGTGTAGGAATGTGTTGGACTGTGGGATGCACTTTGCATTTTCATCAATTTATGTAGATATTGTGTCGAGCCAATGAGAATAAGTGTCCAATCAACTTTTGTTATTTGAGCACATAAACACATGGTTTTCTCTCAGTGAATTTTGTTGTACTAAAATTATATTCTCTGTAATAAGAAGCACAGTATGTATAGGCACTTTCAGAATTACCTTTAGGTTGTCATGGACTAATACCTGATACTTATGATTTGTTGAGGGAGGTATAAAGCGCTATGCTGATTCTATCCTCCGCTTCTTATTGCAACCTTATGTCTAAGTGTTATTATGCTTATTTATAGGTTATGACACTTAGGCTTCAAAAATTTGAGTCACTTTCTCAGGAGTGTACTGCTAATGGACAAAACAAGCACTTTAACCCAGTTCTTTCACTTTATAGTTCAGACACTTTCATGCTGCCTTGCTACTGTCCACTGTTTGTCAATGACCCATCTGTTAATTAGAACATGTTTTGAGGGAAATTGATATAAGGCAACTCCTACATATATTTATATTTATTTTATTTATTTATTTTTATTTATCAAAAAACAGGTGTTTATTGATTGCCAGGTCTGTAATTTTTTGTGCTGTGCTTTACAAAGAAGTAAGTATAGAGCTGTAAGTTAGCAGTCCTTATCTTAAACCTTGTAAATACTGAAAAAGTGGTATAGGTGGTAAATACCATAGACATACCCAGAATAAATTCTAATCCTTTTGAGAGCAAGGACTATATTTTATCTATCTTTATATTTCCAGCCCATTCACACTGTCTGTGTGTACACACACACACACACACACACACACACAAAGTGTGAGATAAATGATGGATGATTGAATGGTATATATTTAGATGTGTGTGTGTTGGGGGTAGCATAAAAGGGGTCATGGAATTGTTCCCTGTCCCATGTATCGGGAACTTGGAAGTCATCACTTCACTTTACTTAACAGTAAGTAAAAGTCTAAACAGACTGAAAAATCCACAACTTTTCTTGAATCTGTAAGAAAGGAGAGTACATAGGGCAAATTACTGCCACCAAAATGGTAGAGACTGACAAGTAAATACGGAGAACTAAGTTTTAACTAGAGCAGAGATTCAGCACTAAAACCACTGTGTGAACCACTGCTGGCGTAGCAAAAGCTGAACTGTAATTGGCAGGTTGCTGGAGGATTAGGGCAGACAAGTATGAAAGGTAAGAACTTCAGGAGGGCCCAGTCAGGGATCTCCACAATATGATGAGATTTATTTATTCCAGGAGCTTGAGCAGTTCCCATAGTAAATATCCTGAGAAAAGTCCCCTCAGGCTTCTACACAAGGAGGAGAAAAGGAACCATTTTGAAATGCATTCTCCATAACAAGGCCTGCCCTTGGTGGAAATTAGTTAACCAGAGCTTAATCTATTGGAATGATATTAGAGTTTAACTGACATGTGGAAGGAAAATATCCTACTCCAGCCTAATCTAGCCACCCTGTTCCACCCAATAGGGGAGGAAAACAAAAAATAAAACAAAACAAAAAAGTAAAACAGAAAAACAAAGCAAAAAAAAAACCTTAAGAAACACTCATGATGTTCACAGTCCAGAGACATAGGCTCACTAGAAGCCTGAGATCTAATTACAGGACAATAGAATGCTTCCCCTTCCCCTACACCTTGCTACCCCATAACTTATTTACAACAAATCCTTTCCCCATCTTGTCTGACTATTTAAAAAAATAAATAAATAAATAACAAGGCATGCCCTAAGCAAAAAAACACAATTTGAAGAGACAGAGAAAACATCATAACAGACATGGCAGGGTTGTTGGAATTATTGAACTGGGAATTTAACACAACTATGATTAATATGCTCAGGCATTAATTGATAAGGTAGACAGTATGCAAGAACAGATGGACAATGTAAGATGGAAATCCTAAGAAAGAACCAAAAAGAATTGCTAGGGATAAAAACAAAACAAAAGAAACAAACAAAAACCCCGCTGGAACAGAATTAAAGAATGCTTTTGATGTGCTTATTAACAAACTGACATGACCCAGGAAAGAATCTCTGAATTAGGGGATATCTCAATGGGATTTTTGAAAACTGAAAAGCAAAGAGAACCTAGACTGAAAACAAACAAACAAAAATAGAATAGAATAAATAATACCTGTGGGGCAGCAAGAGAAGGTGTCACATACACATAATGGAAATACCAGAAGGAGAAGAGAGCAATAGAAAAAATATTTGATACAATAATGACTGAGAATTTCCCCAAATTAATGTCACATACCAAACTACAAAACTAGGAAGTTCAGATAACACCAAGTAGGAATAAATGCTAGAAAAACTCTACCTGGACATGTCATTTCCAAACCATAGAAAATTGAAGATGAAGAAAGAAATCCTGAAAGAAGCAGGAAAAAAATGCCTTACCTACTGAGGAACAAAGATAAGAATTACATCTGACCTTTCAGAAACCAGAGAAGTGCTCCAAGAAGAGCATGAATAAAGTATTTAACTGTTGAGAGAAAAAAACAAAATGCCAACCTAGAATTCTGCACCCTGATAAATTATCCTTCAAAAGTGAAAGAGAAATAAAGAATTTCTCAAACAAAATTTGAGGTAATTTGTTGACAGTAGACTTACTTTGTAAGAAATGTTAAAAGAAGAACTTTAAAGAAACTAAATTAGGACAGATTTATATAAAGAAGAGTACTGAAGAAGGGACAAATGAAGGTAAAGTAAAAACTTTTATTTTCATATTCTTAATTGGTTTAACAGATAACAGTTCATTCAAAATAAAAATAGCAATGATATATTCAATTATATATGCTTAACATATTTATTATATTTACATACATATATACACTTACATGTAATGAAATGAATGATAACAATAATACAAGGAACGAGAGGAAGGATTGGATTATTTTTTTATTATATGGTGCACTAACCATGAAGTGACATGTTATTTGAAAGTGGACTTGGATTAATTGTAAATTTATATTGCAAGCTTTAGGACAACCACTAAAAAAAACAAAACAAAAAACCACAAAACTAAAACTAATATTTAAGAAAGGAGAGAGAATGAAATCATATAAACTCTCAAAACCACAAAAAGCAGAAAAAAAGTAGAAGAAAAAAGTAGGAACAAATGGCAAGAGCTATAATTCTTTAAGACTAATGAATGTGGTAGAATATTAACCCAACGATATCAATAATCACTGTGAATGTAAATGATCCAAATACACCAATTAAAAGAGATTGCCAGAATAAACAAAAAAAGTATAACCCAAGTATACATGGTCTACCAGAAACCCACTTTAAATATAAAGACACATATAGATTAAAAGTAAATATATGGAGGAAAAAAATACCATGCTAACACTAATCAAAAGAAAACAGAAATTGCAATATTGATCAGAGCAGACTTTGAAATAAGGCAGGTTACCAGGGATAAAGAAAGGCATTACATAATGTTAAAGTATGAATTCTCCAAGAAGACATAATAATTTTCAACCTATATACAGCATCTAACAATATAGCATCAAACTACATGAGTCAAAAATGGATAGAACTTCAAGGAAAAACAGATGAGTCTACTATCATAGTTGGAGACTTTAACACACATCTCACAGAAATGAACAGATTCAGCAATAGAAAATCAGTAAGGACATAATTGAACTCAACAACACCATCAATCAGCTGGCTATCATTGACATCTGTCTACTACTTCATATAATGGCAGCAGACTTCACATTTTTCTCAGGCTCACATGGGACACTTACCAAGATAGATCACATTCTGGGCAATAAAACAGACCCTAACAAATTTAAAAGAATAGAAATCATGCAATGTCTGTCCTCAGACCTCAGAGGAATTAAAGTAGAAATCAATAACAGAAAGACAGCTGGAAAAATCCTGAAATATGTGCTGATTAAATAATACATTTCTAAATAACAAATGAATCAAAAAAGAAATCTCAGGAGAAATTAAAAAAATAGTTTGAACTAAATGAAAATGAAAACATAGCAGCAGAATTTATAGGCTGTAGCAAAAGTATGCTTGGTGGGTATTTTAAAGCAGAAATACATGTATTAAAAAGGAGGGAAGATCTAAAAATAATCTGGCATGCCTGGGTGGGTCGGTTGGTAGAGCATGTGATTCTTGATCTTGGGTTTGTAAGTTTGAGCTTCATGTTGGGTATAAAGATTATTTTAAAATATAATCTTAAAAAAATAAAATAAAATCAATAATCTAAGTTTCTACCTTAGGAAACTAGAAAAATATAGCAAATGAAATCCAAAGTGAGCAGTAGAAAAGAAATAATGAGAATTAGGTGTGAAATCAATGAAATTGAAAACAGTAAATCAATAGAGATAATAAACAAATACACAAGCTGGTTCCTTGAAAAAAATCAATAAAATCAATAAGCCTCTATTCAGGATAATTAAGAAAAAAAAAAAGAGGATACAAATTAGTAATATCAGAAATGAAAATGGGAACAGCACAACAGTTACCATGGAAAATAAAAGGATAATAAAGGAGTGCTGTGAATAATTCTATGCCCACAAATTTGACAACCTAAATAAAATGCAACATTTCCTTGAAAAACATAGTCTACACATAGGAACAAACTGGTGACCTGAATAGGGTTATTTTACTGAATAAGTTGAATCAATAAATATCTTTTAAAACAGAAAGTATCAGACCCAGATGAATTCACTGGTGCATTCTACCAAACATTTAAGAAGAAAAAAAAAATATATATATATATATATATACCAATTCTATACAATCTCTTTTGGAGGATGGAAGCAGAGGGAATACTTCCTAACTTATTCTCAGGCCTGTATTATCCTAATACTAAAACCAGAGAAAGGTATTACAAGGAAAGAAAACTACAGACCAGTATCTCTCATGAACATAGGTATAAAAATCCTCGACAATATATTTGCAAGTTAACTCCAAAGAAGTACAAAAAGAGTTGTATATCATGAGCAAGTGGAATTTACCAATGCAAATCTGGTTCAACATTTGAAAATCAATTAATGTAATCCATCATATCAACAGACCAAAAAAAAAAAAAAAAAACATGTGATCATATCAATAGGTGCAAAAAAAGCATTTGACAAAATCCAACATCTATTCATGATAAAAATTTACCCATTCATTATGAAAATTAGGAATAGAGAAAAACGTTCTCAGCTTGTTAGACACCATCTACCAAAAAACCTATGACTGACATCATACTTAATGGAAAGAAACTTGAAGCTCTTCCATTGGGTTCAAGTACAAGGCAAGTCACTCTTAAAGACAGTTTGGTAAATCTGTACAAAACTATATACACTCTTATTATATGATTCAACAGTTCTGTTCCTTAATATTTATTCAAAGTAGTTGAAAACTTATGTCCACAGAAAACCAGCACATGGATATTTATAACAGTTTTATTTTTAATTACCAAAGCTTGAAAGCAACAAAGATATCTTTCAGTAGGTGAATGGATGAATAAACTGTGGTACATGCAGATAATGGAATATATTTGAGTGCTTAAAAGCAATGAGGTATTAAGCCATGAAAGTAAGACTTGGAGGAAACTTAAATGCTAAGAAGTAAAAATGAAAGCTGCATAATATATGATTCCAAATACATGACATTCTGGAAAACACAAAACTATGGAGATGTTAAGAGTTGTTTCTTGGAGGGTAGGATGGAGAGGCAGAGAGAGAGATGAATAGGCAGATCACAGGATTTTTAGGGCAGTGAAAATAGAATAATAAAAATAATGCCATTATAATTTTGTCCAAACCTTTAGGATATACAGCACCAAGAGTGAACCCTAAGGTAAACTATAGACTTTGGGAGATTTTGAAGTGTCAATGCAGACTCATCCTAGGTTTAAAAAAAGGAGAGGGACACCTAGGTGGCTCGGTTGGTTGAAAGTATGCCATGGTCTCAGATCATGATCCCAGGGTCCTGGGATCAAGCCCCGTGTTGAGCTGCCTGTTGATGTTGTGCCTGCTTCTCCCTTTCCTCCCCACTCATGCTCTTTCTCAGTATCTCTCTCTCTCAAATAAATAAATAAAATCTTTGAAAAATATGTAAAATAAAGAAAAGAGAAAAGAAGTAGCACTTTGGTGAATGATGTTGATAATGGGGAAGGCTATGTACTTGTAGTGGTAAGGGGTCTATGAGAAATCTCTCTCTTTCTCTCCATTTTGTTGTAAACCTAAACTCAAATAAACAAATGAAGTCTTTTTAAAAACTCCACAGAGGGGCACCTGGGTGGCTCAGTGGGTTAAGCCTCTACCTTAGGCTCAGGTCATGATCTCAGGGTCCTGGGATCAAGCCCAACATGGGGCTCTCTGCTCAGCAGGGAGCTTGCTTCTCCTCTCTCTCTGCCTGCCTCCTCTCTGCGTACTTGTGATTTCTCTCTCTGTCAAATAAATAAATAAAATCTTAAAAACAAAACAACAAAACAAAACAAAACAAAACAAAACAAAAAAACCTCCACAGAAAACATATAGCTTATGTTGGTTGTGAAAAAAAAGAATGAGGGTTATTAAAGAATAGAGAAAATGGGGAAAGAATACTTGGTGTACTTTCACTTGGAAAATCTCCATTTTTCATGCACTACACAAATTTGGAGGCAAGAAAAGAAAAAAAAGGAAGGATTAATTTGTGGTATTGGGGGTGGAGTTGAAATGCAAGAAAAACTGGGAAGTGCTAGGACATTCAGGTAGAAAACAGAGGTCAGAGTCAAACTGTGGTGAGCTTTTAAGATCTGACACGTTATTCATGTGAAAGTACTTTTTGCAGAATTAAATCTGATGGGACTTTGGACCTGTTTTAATAACCAGGGCATCAGGTTGATGAGAGCCTGGAACCAGTTGGTTGTAGTGAGAGTTGAAGGCATGAGATCCATTCAGTGATCCTTGTAAGCAAAGATTTAACAAGGCTTCCATGACTAACTATATGTAGAGGCCGTGGGTAAAGAAGTAGACCAAAAAGATCTCACAACTGTGCACTTGGATACATACATTTTCCTGCTTAAAATCATAACAGATAGAGGAGAGTTAGTTGTTTCCAAAGATATGATATGTAGGGGCATTTCTTGAGTTTCAGTTTTTCAGAAAGATTCTCTTAATAGAAATGTGCTTTGTACCTAACTAAGGCCCACCCATCAGGGCATAGGAGAATGTTGGGTAGGGAGGGTAGCCAGAGAATGGAGTTAGTAAAGCGTTTAGCAGTATAATTTCTGCTTGCAAAAACTAGAGGGCTGCTACTTTTTTTTTTTTTTTTTCGAACTCTGATAGAGGTTCATCAGGCAAAGTTAAGTTCAGCAAAAAATTGGCCGTGCTTAAACATTTGGGGGGCAATAACCTAGTTTTGTTTGTTTGTTTGTTTTTCTAAGAGATGTAGTCTAAAAAAGCTTGGCTCTTTGTTTGCTGCATGTAGTTCTAACATATGTACAGAGACAGGGAGCTGCCATTTTATTGCTGGGACTAGCTTGAGAGCAGTTCTGGTAACAGAATTCACAGATGACTCTGCTTTGGGAAAGTCCCTTTTGGATTTTCCTCCTTATCAGTTAAAGGATTTATCAGCTGTCACTGGAGTGTGACTTAGCTGGGCTTTTTGTCTCCAGTCTTCATTTTGTTTCTGTGAGGCAGTACCAACAGCATCTGCTCTGTTAATCCCCATGAAGGTTGCTGGGAACGTATCAGCACTCCTAGAACTGGCCATCTAATATCCTTCCTAAGGAAGCAAAAGGTATGATTTAACTGACCTGTGACACAAATAAAGAGGAATATGACAAAAGGAAAGAAGTTGAGTCCTCTCAGAAGGGTTAGGCCAGGTGAAAAAGTTTAGAAGAAAAGAGAAGCAAATAATACATAAAAGTCTGTGGACAGGATGGGTTTGGGTAAGCTGAGGGAAGCCAAGAGTGCAGAAATATGCAAATAAATACAGCATGTTATAATGTACTCCACACCACTTTCCAAATTGCTTAGATTTTTAATCTTTCGAGCGAGAGAGCTTCACCTTAAAAACCTTTGACTTCTCTATTCAAGATTTATAAGGCATCTTTTGCCCCGGTATCTTTGTGTTTATGCACAATTTGTCTTTTTAATTGAGCGATTCTCACCGTCCCTGTGAAGTAGTGGGACAATTTCATTTTGCTGATGAGGGCATTGTGGCCCAGAAAGGTTAACTGACTTGCCCAGGGTCATGCATCAGTGGCTGGCAGAACCTAAACCAGAACATTCTGAAGAGACTTACTTGAGAACTCATAGCAAAGTTTAACTTTACAGGTAATTAAGCCCAATTAATGCCTTCTACATCTTCATTATGGAATTCATACCATATCTGTAGTTTAACTACAGGGGAAACCTCACAGCAAATTGTTACAATATGTTTTCCCACAGAAATAGATCTAGTCTTTATTGCTTTTTAATTGTTTAATCCTGTCTTGTGTAACAGACCTGACCCACGTGCCGCCCCATCCTCAAATACATGGGAACAAGTCCCATATCCTGCTACCATGAATGCTGCAAAAAATTAGTCTAATTCATTGGTCAGTAAGCTGCTCAGCACAGAGTCCACAGCTTTTTTCAGACTACATTTGGACTATTATGTTCAGATAAAGACCTTGCATTTAAAGATAGAATTGACTTAGATTGTGTTTATAATAGGCAATTGGGACAGTATGTTTCCAGACAGCGTCTCAAAAGTAACAGTTTGAAAGAAGTGGGTGTGTTGACCCTGGTGCGGAGAGTACTAAAGGGAAACATGGTCATTGTTTTCAGACATTTAAGGGGCTCTCATAGAAAAGGGAGTGGCCTAGTTTTGAGTTGTTCCAGAAGACAGAATTAGGCAGAAGTTGAAAGGAGGCCGATTTTGGCTTAAAATAAAAATTGTGCTAACAATTAGAGCATTCTAATAATATAATGGGGTGCCTTGTTAGATAGGGCAAATGGACAGGAACTCTTAATTGAACACCTTGTATTTTCCAGGCACTGGGCCATTGGCACCATAAAGCAGCAAGAAAAGATGAATTTAAAGAGCCTGGCACGTTATAGGTTCCCACTTAACTCTCTTCCTGTCCCTGAGCATTTCTTTTATATATTCACAGTAATCCAGTGACAACATTGTTCAGAGAAGATAGAATTTGCCAAAGTCAAACAGCAAGAAGGAGGGTGTAGCTAGGACTTGAATTCAGGTGTCTCTATGTCCAAATCTTATATCCATTCTACTGGGCATTGCGGTCTCTACCATAAAATTCTGTTCTCTTTCTATGGTGGGTACTCAGTTGAGAGAGATCAAGAAAGGAGGGACAGAATGTTGTGCATCTGGTACAAAGTTGGTGAAAACTTTTGGTCTTTGTAATTTTTTGACACTTCATTTTCTTGAAGAGCTGCCCTATTTCTCTGGCAAACACTCTGTGTTGTTGGGTTATAGGTTGACTTCTCAAAAGGCAGATAATAACATTGCTAACCTTTTAATAATATATTTAACAAGGTGTTTAGAAGTAGATGATGCATTTTTGAAATCACTCACTCTCCCCCTGATTTTCCGTTATAACTTTATTCATTTATAGCATTTCTTACCTAGGCTATATCCAACAGGGACTTGGAGAGTATTAAGGTATAACATAGAAAACACTAGCATGTCCTATGAACATACTTCTTATCTTTCTTCAAAACTTCATTCCTTTACTATTGAATACACTTTTCAGTCTTTTATTCAAATGATAAGATACTTGGGTGGTTTGTCTTAGGAGGTTTAAAACTTACTAACCAACATCTTATTAGATTTCATCTTGCCTGGAATTAGTTGACATTTCATGATCTTTCTTGATTGACAGTTTTGCTTGTTGAATGATGTCTCAGAAAGCATCTCTATCTATACCCTGAGCTACTTTTTGGGTATCCTCCATATAAGTCTCTTATCACTCTTGCTTTTACTGTGTCTTTATACTTTCCTGCCTCAAACTTACACAGTGCTAAATTCAAATAGGTAATAAAAAAACAGAAAACCAGGATTTTAAACTCTCTGATTATGTGATACAGTACAAATTATTTAACCCTCTGAGTTTCCTGTTTCTCTTTCATAAAATGAAAATATTAGATTAGGATGGTATTTTATAGTTTTAGTCAATATTAAAATATCTTCATAATTCTTCCTACCTACAAAAGCTGTATTCTTATTTTCATTTAATAATCTTCTACATAACTAAATATATTTTAAAGTTAAATTCAAAATTATGACCAAAAAGAAAAAGAAACTCTAATATCTCCAAAATAAATATAAAACAATAAAACATTAACGCTAAGAAAAAGCATGACTGCCAAAGACTTAGAGCCTGAAACTTTCTTTTTCTCTTCTTTAGGAAAAAAGAATGCCAAGAGTTTGAGTTGTTAAGGAATAGAGACACCATACTAAGACTTTCTCTTTGGTGTAATCAGAGGCAAGAAGTTTCATACAATGTGATTCAGTGCTATTTAATGTTATCTATACACCTGAAATTATCTTGTTTATCACCCTTTGGGAAATACTGGACTCAAATATCTGCAATGACCTAGATATGGTCTCTAAACTTAGAGACCCTGATCTGGCAAACTAATTTATAATACAGTTTCAACAGTTGAAGACTCAGTGGATTTTTTTCAGATTAGAGTTTTCCCATGAATGTTAAGCTTTAGGGAATTCTACTGAAGGAGATATTTGGGGCTAGTGGCATTTCCAGAAGTCAACTAATCTTATTTCTTAGGTAATTTCCTAATGGAGTTCTCTAGGCCCCAATTACTTTGAGAGATAGTATCTCTCTGAAAGATAAAGGATTTTGGTGTCTGATAAATTCTCCTTATAGGACCTTGAACAAATTCCTTAACCTTTTTCAGCCTTAATTTCTTCTTTATAATAAGAGTGCCAACATCCACAGAGGGTCCAAATGCAATGGTAAACCATAGAGTATCTACCATGACAACTGACACATAACCGTTCAAAAATATACTTTACCCAACTTCGAAATCAAAATATTCTAGCAAAGTGCAACTCCATTTGATTACTGCTTTCTAAATATCTTGTTATCATAAAGAATGTCAAATTGAGTTTGTGTGACTACAGGTATGCATTAGAGTGTTGTGGTTAGGACCATGTACTCCAGAGTCGGTTGTATGGTTTGAATTCTCTTTTATGAGCTGAATGAACTTGGACAAAGTATTTAATCTTATATGAAAAATGGGATTATTAATAGCACCTTTTTGGGTTGTAATAACTTTTGAATTAGTTAATGTAAGTAAAGTGCTAAGGACGTTAACTGTCATATACTGGACACTCCATCAATGCTTAATGATTCAGACCTCTAATGGTGTTTTAAAAAGTGAAATAATTTTCAGAGAAAAATATTTCTAAGAAACATTTTATTGAATTATTATCTTTCTAGAGGACAATAAAACTTGCTGTAAATTTAAACTCTTAGGACATTGAAATGCATAATATAACACAATACAATATAATAAAATCCTTAAACAAGCTCTTTACTGAAAACACTGCATATCAACCTTTGACATACAGCAATGAATATAAAATGTTTTAATATTGGGACGCCTGGGTGGCTCAGTGGGTTAAAGCCTCTGCCTTCAGCTCAGGTCATGATCCCAGGGTCCTGGGATCAAGCCCCACATCAGGCTCTCTGCTCAGCAGGAATCCTGCTTTCTCCTCTCTCTCTCTGCCTGCCTCTCTGCCTACTTGTGATCTCTGTCTGTCCAATAAATAAATAAAATCTTTAAAAAATTTTTTTAAACAGAAGTTTTAATATTTATGTTTTCAGTTGCTATTTTCTTTTTTTAAATATTTATTTATGTATTTTAGAGAGAAAGAGAAAGAGAGAGAGCAAGTGGAGGGGAGGAACAGAGGGAGAGGGAGAATCTCAAGCAGACTCCCCACTGAACATGAAGTCTGATGTGGGATTCAGTATCATGACCCCAAGATCATGACCTGAGCTGAAATCAAGTCAAATGCTTAACTGACTGAGCCACTCAGGCACCCGTCAGTTGCTATTTTTGTTAATATTAAAAAAAAAAAAAAATTGTGGGATGCCTGGGTGGCTCAGTTGGTTGGACGACTGCCTTTGGTTCAGGTCATGATCCTGGAATCCCAGGAGCGAGTCCCACATCAGGCTCCCAGCTCCACGGAGAGTCTGCTTCTCTCTCTGACCTTCTCCTTGCTCATGCTCTCTTTCACTGTCTCTCTCTCAAATAAATAAATAAAAAAATCTTTAAAAAATAATTGGGGGCACCTGGGAGGCTCAGTCATTAAGCATCTGCCTTTGGCTCAGATCATGATCCAAAGGTCCATGATCCCAGCCTAGTGGGAAGCCTGCTTCTCCCTCTCCCACTCCACATGCTTGTTTTCCTTCTTGCTGTCTTTCTCAGTCAAATTAATTAATTAATTAATTAATTCTTTAAAAAATACAAAAAACATTGATTTACCACTCTCCTAAGTTCTGTGTATATAGTTATATAAGACTAGCGACTCATTTAGACCCATTAATCTTTTGGGTTGTATCAAAGAAGATACAGGTATGATCAGTATTTTGCTTAAATTTGTTTACATTTTTAAATAAAAATGGTTGTTCTCTAAATGAAATTTGTATTTAGCGTGTTTCATACATTCATATCCCCTGTGATCCCTCAAGGGAGTGCGATAGAACTAGAAAAGTCCTCTAATTAACATGTATAACACCAAGTACCATAAACTTAAAAATGTATTTCTATACTAGCAAGAAATCAGAAAACTATTTGGTAAATTCTCATCTTCTCATGTCATTTTGTAAAGAATTCCAGAATATGACTGTTTATAGGTAGCTCTCAGCATAGTGGCCTTGAGATACTTCATTTCTCTTACATTTTTAGTGTAAAATAACCAAAAAGCCTAGCCAATGTGCAGGGGTTTCGGTAGTTTGAGTCTCTAACACTTCCATTTAATAAGCATATCTTTCTTTTGATATTAGAGAAAAGATAAAAAGATAGATAAAAGAAAGAAGAAAATAAAAGGAGTGAAAGAAGGAGAGAAGGAGGGAAAGAAAAGAGAAAGGGGAGTAAACACAGGGAGGGACGTGACCGAGGCGGGCTGGTAAGTAGAGGACCCCATATGATTTTTTCATGCTGGCCTTGAAAGGCAGGAAGGAATAGGAAGCAATTGTAATCCAGCAAGCTATGCCATGCTGTTCTAAATCCAGAATGACTCTGCTTTTATCTGTCTTAGTAACTTCTGGATAATGGTGGGGAGACTCTTCAGCAACACACTACGGCATCTACCAGATTCAAAGGAGATGTTGTCATCTCCTAGACAACAAGTCTAGTTGTTACCTTGGGCACTTAGAACCTAGGGACCCTGTCAGGTTCCTCAGCAATGAGTGTTAAAGAACATGGAAACTCTCTTTGGTTGAAAACTCCAGGGACTGTGGACCAAATTGTCTACATAACAAATTATCTTGAATCTCTTCTTCCTGGAGAAGGGCCTGAGGGGGAGAGAATATTGGAAAAGACTAGACACCAACATCTTAAATATTTTTTTGACCAAAGCAGGATCAAAGCAGGAACACATAAATTTGTAGGTTGCTGGTTAGATCTAAGCTCTGGCAAATCATTCTGTACATTTAATTAAGATTAATAGCTTGATAATCTCATTCTACTAAAACCTAAAACTATGACCAGGTCTTACTTTAAGTATGTTTCCTGGTTTTAAGAATATCATTGAATAATAAGGAAGAAAGTATGTAAATCTTCATCTCTAATTTAAACATGTTTAATAAATGAAAATTGTTACCATTTTGGCAGAGGACATATTTCATCCAGTATATGATTCTGTCATTGTTAAGGGATGGAATGTGGCTATCTGGAAATCTGAGAAAGGGCCGGTTCTTCTGCAGAGGAATCTTCATTTTAAACTGCACAACACTGAGAGTCTCCGTAATGTGAAAAGTAAAAAAAAAAGGAAAATGTAATTTGAAGTTTACATCAAATAAAACCAAAACCAAACCATACAAAAATCAAAAAAATTTTCTACTTTTTACTGTTTTCTCCATTTATTAAAAGAAATGGCATTTTTCCATTTTAACCTTAATCTCAAATGTAGATAAATCATCATGTATCTACCATGCTAAACAATTATTCTCCATATATGTTTCCATATACATGTTTTATATTTTTGTAACAGATACAGCAAATTCCAAGTGAACTGTGAAGGATAGTTGCTTAATTTAAATAATTGAACAGGTATAGAACAGAACTGAAAAAATTTATTGCTTATTTTAAAAATCAGTAAAAATACATCACCTGGGCAAATACACCAAATTAGTTACCTTGAACAATATATTATTTTAGGTGCTAGACAGTGTGTCATGTGCTAAGGGTACCAAGATGAACAGGACCAGTTCTTTGAACTTGAGAGCTCTCAATGCAACAAGAGAAACAAATCGTTATAATGAGATAGAACACTAATCATATAGATTTGTGAGCAAAATACCTGGGAAGCATGAAATAGGACTAAGAAAGATTCACAAATCTGAACATGTTTATTAAGTGATGGTATTATATTTCTTGTTCAAAGGAAATACTTATAAATTGTTTTGATTGACCAGTCCTTCCCAACTCATAAGAACTACCAGTGCTGGAATATGAATGATCACTTGCCTTTAAGTATAATTTTCCAGCACTGTTTTGTGTTGTACAGGAAAAGCAACATGTGTACTCTTTCAAAATATAAGATAAATTCACAAATGATATTGAATCTACAAAAATTCATAGTTTTTTTTTTAACTTTTAGAAAGCTTCCCTTTTAAATCATGTTTAATTATTGTTTTTAAAATGGAAATGTCTTTTTAACTTAGGACATAGAAGAGATGCATTGTTAAAAAAAAATAATCACTGATTTGTGTGTGTATAGTGTGTGTAACATAAGAAATGCTGTCTTCCATTTTTTCTAACAGCCATTCTACTTGTTATGGAACACAAAAATACCTTTAAAATTTATTCTATATCCACTTAGAATTATTTTTATTTCTTTTTATTGCAAAGAGAGAAGTCTGTCTTTCAAAAGTCAGATATGCCATAATTATAAATTATGCAGAGGATTTTGAAGACTTAATAAACAAAAGAGTAAAAAAAAATCTCATCAATAGTCTTTATATCAATCATCTATAAATAATTTTGATAATTATTGATAGATAATTTTGACAGATTGTGTCAAAATGATATATGTTATTAAAATTAATTTTACCTGCTTTTTTATGGGGGGGCAGAGAGGATTTTCTTTAAAAGTTTTTATTTATTTATTTGACAGAGAGATCACAAGTAGGCAGAGAAGCAAACACAGAGAGGGGAGAAGCAGTCTCCTCACAGAGAGCCTGATGTGGGGCTTGATCCCAGGACCCTGAGATCATGACCTGAGCTGAAGGCAGATGCTTAACCCACTGAGCCTCAGAGAGAATCTTAAGCAGGCCCCACACCCAATGCAGTCCAATGTGGGGCTCAGTCTCACAACCCTGAGATCATGACCTGAGCTGAAATCAAGAGTTGGACACTTAAGGAACTGAACCATCCAAGTACCCCTAATTTTACCGATCTCTTTTTTGTTCGTTCTTTCTTTTTTTTTATTATGTTCAATTAGCCAACACACGGTACATCATTACTTGGTGAGACAGTGTTCAGTGGTTCATGAGTTGTGCCTAACACCCAGTGCTTATCACCAAACACGTGCCCTCCTTAATACCCATCACCCGGTCACCCCATCCCTCACCCTCCCCTCTTCTATAACCCTCAGTTTGGTTCCCGGGGTCCAGAATCTCTCATGGTTTGTTTCCCTCTCTGATTTCTTTGCATTCAGTTTTTCCTCCCTTCCCTCGTAGTCCTTAAATGTAGGTGTAAGAAAATCTTAAATTTCATATGCAGCTTGCAGTTTTCACTCACATTATATTCATTGGACAGTGCTGGACTAGAAGGTTGAGAATGACTTCTCATAATGAGTGTCCTTTCAGCTTACCTGAAAAGTAAGAAGTAACCAGAAGTAACAGAATAAGTAAGACCTCAAGGTGGGAAGAAGCCGGACAATTTCAGATAACTAAAAGGAATTGAGTATTTGGTGTGGCTAGAGCTTCTGGAAGAGAAAGAGGACTAGCAGGCTCTATTTATCATTTATTGAAATAGAAGGGTGAATGGATGTGTGGATGAGGAGGTGCACGGGTGACCTCATGAATGGATAGATAGGTTGAGAGAAATGGGTATAACATTGCTAGATGAGATCAGAGTACAGATAGTCCCCAACTTATGATGATTCAATATATAATTTTTTGACTTTATGATAGTGTGAAAGCCATACACATTCAGTAGAAACCATACTTCAAATTTTTTTTCAATTTTTTTTTTAAAGATTTTATTTATTTATTTGACAGACAGAGATCACAAGTAGGCAGAGAGGCAGGCAGAGAGAGAGGAAGGGAAGCAGGCTCCCTTCCGAGCAGAGCAGACAACCCAATGCGGGGCTTGATCCCAGGCCCTTGGGATCATGACCTGAGCCGAAGGCAGAGGCTTTAACCCACTGAGCCACTGGCTGGCCGTATGCAATGTAATACTCTCTGATGGTGCTGGGCAGTGAAAGAAATCCACAGCTCCTGGTCAGTCATGTGACCGTGAGAGTGAACAACCAATAAACTTACAACCATCTTGAACCCATACAGCCATCCAATTCCTTACTTTTGGTACATATTCAACAAATTACATGATAGAGTCAGTGCTTTATTATAAAATAGCTATTGTGTTTGCTGATTTTGCCCAGCTGTAAGGTAATTTAAGTGTTCTGAGCACATTTAAGGTAGATGAGGCTAAACTAAGATGTTCAGTAGGTTAGGTATACTAAAAGCATTTGACTTATGATATTTTCAATTTGCATTGGGTTTATCAATATGTAATCCCATTGTAAGTTGAGGATGATCTGTATAGAAGTAGAGAGGAACAAAAGGCGAAGTGGAAATACTGGTTAGTTTATTGCAGAAATCTGAGTAAGAGATAATAGTGGTTTGGATAATTAAGGTTGTTGGAAAGGAGTGTGAATGTGTTGAAACATGATTGGGAGAGAGAGTTAATAATGTTTGGTGTTGAGTGTGGATATTGAGGATGAAGAATAAGATAGAAGAGTAGGCTTCTATTGAAAAGGTTCCAATGACACTGACTTGAAATTGATGGGGAATATTTATAGTTCAACTTAGAAAATGTTATATTTGATTTCAGTGAAAATTTTGAAGTGATATTAATATGTCAAATTGCTTTTTGGCATTATTACCTGTGTTTAAATTATGTCCTTATCATGAGCCGTATGCACAGGGTTATCAGGAAGTGTTTATTAAGTATCTAAATAACCATATAGTATTTTAGAAGGAGTATTTATAAACATAACAGAAACAAGAGGAAAATTCTCCTTTTAAATAAAACGTTTTGTTGTTGTTACAAACCAAATTATTGTTGGAGATGAAAATGAACCAAGAAATTGAAACAAATACCAAAGTTGTGTTTAAGCTATTAACACCTTATATCAAAGAGATGAATGAAATAAATTGGCTAAATGTTTATTGAATTTATGAAAATCAAAATGACTTAATTTCAGAAGCAAATTGATTGAATTTTTAATCAGCACAAATAAGAAAATGAAAAATCAACAGATGAATGAGGTGTCAGAAAGTAAAACAGTTGTGAACAGTGTGAATTTTATTTTATATAAAATAAATTTATGAAAACAACCAGTAGTGGACAAAAAAGATATATATTTTAGAGGAAGACAATTAATAAAACAAGTTGATCTAACCTGAGATTTTTCTACTTCCAAAATCTGCTCTAGTTTCTCCAGGAAGGCAAGAAATAGGGGCAAGTTCAAAGTGCAGAATTCTATACATATAATTAATTTAAAAAGGAAATTATTGTAATTTGGAAAAACTGTAGTGGAACTGAGACTGTGGCCACACAGAGAAATTGATGACCCCAAAAATGTAAATCTATCCTGCAAGCAAGAGCGTCACCATGGGGGTTGTGGTAAGGATGCAGGGTAATAAGCTAACTGAATAAGCTTCAAGAAGCTCGTTACAACCTTCCTGTGATTGTTGTAAACATATTTATGAAAAGACCAGTTAGGAACAATTTTTTAAAAGAGTGGAATAAATGTGAAGGATAGACAATGAAACAGTGTTTGAGGATCTGTTAAAAAAAATTTCTGACTTGACTAACCTTCCTTCACCATATATTATTTTCAGTTTCAGGTGATAGGAACGTTTTCAACTTACTTTTTTTTTTTTTTTTTTTTGTACATTGGTTATTTTTGTGGTGTGCCTGTTTCAGCACTAATTTCACATAGCCTAATACTTTGTCTCTCAAGAGTCTTGGAAATCTTTGACCCAAAAAGGAAACAAGGAAAAAAAAAGTAGTAAAGAAATACTTTAAAGAAAGTTTTGTCTTTTTTATTTTAAAAGTGATTTGAATATTGATATGTTTTTATCTTGATCCAAACACGAAAGACGTTTCAGAGTAGCCATTATAGAATGTTATTCTTAAAACTAATTCATTCCATAATTGTATTTTGAATGCCTACTATGTGCCATGCCTGGAACTGTTCCTTTTTTTAATTCATTTTTGTACATTGCACATCTGTCTATTAATATTATTAACACAAGGTTATAAGTTAGCTCTTCATAGTTAAGTTTCATGTGTGGAAAACGCTGATTTCCTTAACAGGCTCTGCAATCAAGGACTGGTCCCTTGGCTCTACCCAAATCTAGATAAACAAATAGTCATTAAAAATTGACTAACCCACAGATCTCATACACAACAACACTAAAATGTCAGCAGATTTTGAAATAAGATGATTAGCAATGCAAATTTATCTACTTACCTGTGGCTTGCAATAAGCAGAATAAACAAAAACCTAAATCTCTGGAGAACAGCAGCCCTCCAGAACTCTGCTTTAATGACTCTAAAGGACTGAAGACCTAGTTATGGAAATGCTTAAAAGGTTCTTTGCATTTGATCAGGACTTTGCTTTTCCATAAAATCTTCCCCTCCCCCACTCAGGAAGAATGGTTACTTCTCCCTAATGCTCCCTCTGCTCCCAGTATCCACTTCCTTAATTTATCATACCATATTGCAATTACATATTTAGTCGGCCACTCCTTGAGGTTACGGATTGTAAATTGAGATTTATTTGTTTTTGTATCTTACACCTTAGCATTGTGCCTTGCACATAGTTTCATGGTGGAAACTGATTTACTGTAATTTGTAAAAAGGGCACCCCTATAAATATTTACATGTGCACACTTATAGGAAGGTAAACTATTAGTAAGAATGACATAATTAAGGCTGAACCATCCCATCAATTTGTAAGACCAATGGAAAGTAATGATTTTTTTAAATAATACTTGTTTTTTAACAGGTACGGTAATAGGGGAAAGAAGTTTGGCTTCACAATTTGTAGCAGCATCTTGGGCTCAGTACTCTGGTTGGAAATCTGCTAAGGTTTCTTCCTCCCTCCCCCAACCCCCTCTTCATTACCTTGCTTTCCACTTTTAGATGTGGCTTTCTTTTGCGATAAATGTTGATGTCTATAATTGAGGCCAGGATAAGGTCCATTGATGTAACAAACCATTAGCTGAAAACAGCCATCCTGTCAATTAGATCTATTACAGACTGTCGATTTACCCTGGGGTTAAAACAAAACAATACAAAACAGCATTCTTCTACTCAGTAATGACCATAAGACCATTGATATACAATCCCATGCCAGTGGTTTACTTTAATATGGAAATGATCATTCAGTCTCAATCAAAAGCTGTTTAACAGCTACAGTCTATCTATCTTTCATCTTTTCACCTGCATGCATGGAATGGATAGAGGTGGTTGTGTGATGATCAGTGTTATCTTGAGAACAGAATCAGCAGGCTTTAGGTGGCTCACTAACTGTAGATAGCCCTTCTAATCCCCGCAATCCCCAATACTGATAACTTTATGGCAGAGGAAAGAAAAGGAGGAATTTAAAAAATGTAATTAAATAAAATCATCCAGAAAAAAAACAATAATCCCTAAATAAAACTCTGTAGTACTGACTTCTTAAGTAGACAAGTAGAATTTATAAACTGACATTGTCCTAGAGCCAGGCTAAAGCTGTGAGATAAGATAGAGTTTGTAAGAAAGCAAGGACAATGTGTTTTTATACCTCAAGAGAGATCATTTCATATCTATGCCTATTACATGTGAATTAGAGATGTGTCATTAATTGTGCCTTGCTGCCAAGGCCATCCAGAGTAAAACTACAGCAAGGAGTACGTGGACTTTTGATAGCTCAAAAAACACATTCATCACAGGGCACTGTAGCTACTGTCAATGGAGAAGGATGGCTGTTAGTTTACTAACATGGTCTTGACAGATACTGTTTTATTCTTACAAGATTTCCTATAATTAGATAGTATGTGACTTACTGTTTCATACCATAAACTACAAATTATATCCATATATTTCAAGAAGAATTTTATGACAGAATTTATTTGATCAGTAGCTTCTTAATATGCAGAGCCAAATGTTTATAAGTACATGCAGGCAGTTATATGAGTAGTACGGTGAATCGATGTTAGAAAGTAGTGCTTTGCCCACCCCAGTTTGCCTTTATTTCATGGATCTGGATAAACCTGAGTCATTAAGGGTGCATTTGAACCATTCGTAAGATACCAACTGTAGAAGAGTTTTACTTAAATTCAATTTTTCTTATATAAATATTAATATCCAGCATATTTTACTGCATGTCTTTTAAGTATACCTATAAATCACATTTAAAAACAATGTTTCATAGTGTCCCTAAGAGACTGGAAGAGAAAAGAAAAATCCTTCAAGGGGTTGACAAGGTCTTTAAAAAGCTGCATTCTATTTCCAATTGCCTGTTAAACAATCAATTCTCATCAAAGTGGAGGTTTCTTTTCATCAAAGTCTGCCAACAATTCAGCGGTGTACTTTTATATCCCAGCACATTGATAAACTCTAGGAAAGTATTGAGTTCAGCATTGATGTTTCTTAACAAAACTAGAGGACATAAAGCAGAGTTTTTCTCAAGTCTGGCCTCGCTGTCTTCCTCCCTCAATTTGTCCATATCCAAACTATTTCTTCTTAGAGCTGGAAGAAAAATCTCCCTTTAGATGCAAGGTCATTGACTAACCACAGGGGTCACCTCTTCATAGAGATATTGCATGCCTTCTTAAATTAAGTGGCAAACTTTTCCTATTTCTTTTCTGGAGCATCCTGTGTGTACAATTATAACGATAATCAATTATGATTGTTGATTTCTTCCCTTGTCTCTATACCCCAGCCTCATCCTCGAAAGTTGATTTTCTCTTGAGAACAGCATTTGTCTTTTATCTCTATATCCCCAGAACTTAGCACAGTGCGTTAGTGTGTTAAGTGGGCACTAAATAAATATTTGTGAAATTACTTCATCGGGCTGTGTCTAAGTGGGATGCAACGGTGTAAACCTCAACCAGAATACCTTCTTGGATATCCGTTTAGATGTATGTGCACATACATGTTTTCTTTGCTTAAACATTAATTTAGTAGGAAAGCAAGTAGATATTGGACATAATAATAATAATAATGGAGAAATGACAATAGGATCAATATAGAAGAGAAGTAGGCAAATGAAAGTTGCTTTTGAATAGTAAAATAGTCAAGGTTCCAATGAATGTCCATTTTCTTCAATTAAAGCATCTTTATTCCACATGTTCTTATCTATCTCTGGCCTGTGGGTTGTCCTGGGTTTACAAGGACTAAGCAGGTAATTCAAACCAGAGATTTATTTTATGCTATGCTAAAATTATATAAATTGGCAACTAGCAGCAATGAAATGTTTAGTGTGAAAAGGTCAGGGTATTTTAGAAAATGAATGAAATGTGTACAGTGTTTCAATGACTTACTCATTGGAACAAACTTTAGGAAATCTGAAACTTTAAGTAATCCATGAATTTTATTTTACTTGGAGGAACAAAATGGTCTTTAGCTTTGTTTTCATTACTGAGATGAGCACAACAGATGTGTCCAAATAAATAACACATAAAATATGTTATTTAACATATTTTTGGAGGATATCCTGTAGTTACTGCGGTGTTTCTTTTGTTTTCTTGCTCTCTCTCTCTCTCTTTTTTGTTCTTTCCTATTTCAACTTTAAACTTATAACTTGACTTGTATAAAGGCTACGCTGTTATCAGTCTATGAACGTTTTAAAATCTAGGATTTTCTTATCACCAGTGTCTCAGATTTTGTCTTCTCTGTACTAATTGGTTAACTGAACTTCTATTCATGTCCAAACCTGAACTTCTCTCGCTGAAGCACAATTCTCATTTTCCTTTCCTAAATTATTATTTTTTTTTCAAATCACAACATCATTTACATTCACAGTCATCTTTATTTCTTTCTCTGTATTTCTAATTTTGTCATATTAGGACAGAAAATAACTCTGGTGTCTTGTGGAATTCTGCCTATTGTACATCAAGCTTCCCTCCTTTTGAGAAATTTAGTCATAAATTCTCTGCATTCTGACACACTGGTTCAAATTAAAACTGCATTAATAAGTCATAAGACTTACCCTCCTTTCTTTGATTTGTATCACAAAACAATTAATATTCTGTTGCTTTTTATACCTTCCTAGTACTTAATTCCAAAACATTCGTGTAACTTGGATGTTTTCTCTGGGGTTTTATGCAAACTTTGGGGATTTTATTAGGATCTGGGAACTTTTTGAAATGTACCCATCAAAAGTTATCACCTCCATTATGAATTCTTTAGAAATGGATCCCAGGAGGAAGCTTGGCATATAGCAAATCAGCCAGGAACAAGTTTAATAAAATCAATTTAATAAGTAGGGGAATAGCACACAAGAGTTGTTTTGATAACTACATGCCTCTGGTGCACAGAGTAACACAAAGCCAAATGCCAATTGCTTTCAGTACCTTAAAACATGTCTTAAATTAGAACTCAGGAAATGCCTCACAACTGTTTTTTCTCAGGCAAATTCTTATACTGCAGCATTTAAGGGGACATAAGCAGTAAGGTGCAGGGAGTGCTCTGGGGCAAAGTTAGTCTTTCTTTCTCAATAGCAGTACTTCTGGTGTTTTTGTTAAAAAAACAAAACAAAACAAAACAACGTATTCTCAGAATCTTGGTAATTGCGCTGAAGAATTTCCATATATAGCTTTAAGCCCTATTTTCTGATCTGTTTTAATGAAAGAAGAACACATATAATGCATTTAAATCATAAACATTTAAATTTAATTATTAGCCTTTGTGACACATGTATGCCTATAATCTCACCAACACAGTTTTATTTATGAAATAAAGTATCTAGTGTTTCAACTGCTAATTTGTAACTGGATCAAGTTATCTCACTGTGTATAACAGCACAAAAACTTACATAGTTTCCTTCTCTGGAAATATATATATATATATATACATACATGCATACATTTTTTTCTGATGTGTCAGATAACTAAATTGTTTATTTTTTTTTCTCAAAGATTTTATTCATCCATTTGAGAGTTAGAGAAAGAGAGAGCATGAGCAGCAGAGAGAGGGAGAGAGGAGAGGCAGAAGCAGATCTCCTCTGAGCAGGGGTCCCAGTGCAGGGCTGGATCCTAGGACCCTGAGATCATAACCTGAGCTGAAGGCAATTGCCTAACTGACCAAGCTGAGCCACCCAGGCACCTCTGGAGTGTGTATTTCTTTTTGTCAATAATCATTAATAGTAACTCATTTCCAACATAATAATAATCAAATGCCATAGTAATAAGAACAAATTTGTGTACATGTTTATAATGGTATAATGACCACTGATTATATGGCATAGTTCTAAGAACTTTATATATGTTAACTCACATTATCATCATAACAGATAGAATTATCAATGTCCCCATTTTACAGAAGACAAGACTGAAAAGGTTATGTAAATTGACTGAGATTTCAATTTATTAATGACACGGCCAAGATTCAAACTCAGGCAGACCGGCTCTATTAATTTCTTTGTTGTTATTCTCTGCAATATAGATTTTTTGAGATATACTTCTCTCACACTACTGAGTTATAGATGCCGGGTGGGACCAAAAATCTGGTTAGAATATTCTAGGTTTCATTTCTTGTTTCTTTTCTCTACAAGCTCGAAGAACAATTATTCTCTCATTTTTTCCATGTATAAAAGGATAGTAATAAAATCCACTTCATAGACCTTTCATGAAATTCCAATGACCTATTGTATTTAACCACTTAGCACAATGATAAATACTTGATAAGTGAAATCAGCAGCGTTATATTTTTATTTTATTATTACATGGTCCCTTTTCTGGACATAGTTTCCCATTAGGTTGTACCATTATATATCCTCTCAGTGAGTCTGTTCGAAAGTTATGGCGCCCACTCTGGAAGAGAGGAAGTTTGGAGAGATTTTCCATATGGATGAAGTGAAAGGAAAGACTACTTAGCTTCAAATTTGGCAGTTGAGCAACTGAGCAGAACAAATATACTAAGTTAGAATTTATCTTAATAGAGTTGACCTTTGTTTCTCTAATGACTACGTTTATTGTGTACTAATATCCTAAAATCTTTTTCACTAATTAATTCTATTTCATTCAATTTATATAACCTGTCTAATAATTTAATCACATCGATAACCTATTATGTTAGTCATAGAGGGATACAATAGTAGGCAGACCAGATTGGTGTTATTCAAATATCTATATATTTAATTTTATGCTGCAGTTCTCTTCCTGGAAACAACGTCGTTCCCTCAGGCTCATGAATCTTTATTTTCTGATCTAGAAAGAGACATAGAGGTCAGGAAAATTGGAGTGGCTCTTACCTTTTTTTCAACTTGGTGCCTCACCTGCCTTTGTTAATATGAACTTGATCGTAACACAGTAAAGGTATAAACACCAGTATAATTCCAATCTCCAGGAAGTAGAAAATGTTTTTTTTTTAAGTCTCTAAATTTTAATTTCTGTATTTTTAAATTCTGAATATTGAGCAAGAAGAATATTAAATCAGTGTGATTGCTAATGTAAAAATAAGGCTTTAATTTTATATGAAAAGTCTATCTTTGTTCTACAACTCTGATAACTAAGTAAAATTCTCTAATGGCATTTAAATGGAATCTTTAATATGTTTTTTATAAGATACTTGAAAATTATGTATATAAAATATCATCATCTGTTTTAGGAAAGATACTTGTTTTCCACTGAATATGACTAGTAACTCACCACTTTTAACCTGAAGTTGCATTCATTTTCCCAATGTCACAGATGTTCCTTAAATGAAGTGGAATTAGGATGAATATCATGTGTAGGACACATAGCGTTAGAAAGAGAGAAAACACCGAGAGGAATGAGCTTTTCTTTGCCATTCAATGCACTTTCTTACTAATTTAAAGAATGAGACTGCTGTTCAAAGTATTGAATTAATCATAAATAAGTTTCCTTCCTTTATTTACTTTTAAATACACATTAAAAAGGGTTTTCTTGTTATAAGATAAAAAATCTTATTTAGAAAATATGAGTGAGCAAGACAACAAACATCATTTTTTAAAAATTACATGATCTCCCAATCTAAAATTAGCCACTGTTAACATTGTATTTTATATTTTTTCATTCTTTTTTTTTCTTCTGCATATATAAATAAGTGAGATAATATTTTTGGAATTTAACCAACTTTTGGTTCATTATTTTCTTAAGCCCTTTGTCCATGACCTCCTCCAGCTTCTAATGGTTCTGAACCTGGGATCCGGGTGGTTTCTTTTCTTCCTTCCTTCTTTCCTTCCTTCCTTTCTTTTCTTTTTTTTCTTTTCTTTTCTCCTCTTTTCTTTTTTTTCTTTCAACTTTTAGAAGTAAAATAGTTTAATAGTTTCCTTATTTATTTATGTATGTATATATGTATGTATGTATGTATATTATTATGTTCAGATTGTTTCTCACTCTACAAAGGACATGTAAAAATCTATGGGAACATTTGGTGCTTTGGGGGATAGGGAAAGGTTGTTACGGTACTGTGAGTATAAACACCCCACCTCAATTCCTGATAGTTACTTTAATTTTCATGAAGTTAGGTAAATCTCTGAGGAAAAGCCTTTGAAGTGTAATTCCCTAATTATCTGAGATTTGAGTTTCTTGATTGGTGAAAAAGGGGCTTTTAAAAGAGAGTTTAAGTTTAGGTCAAGATAACTAAAATTTATATCAAAAACTGAAATTGTGGGGCTCCTGGGTGGCTTGCTTGGTTAAGCATCTGGCTCCTGATTTTGGCTCAGGTCATGATCACAGGGTTGTGGGGTCAAGCCGCACATTGGACTACGTGCTTAGTGGGGGGGTCTCTTTGAGAGTCTCTCGCTTTCCCTTTACCCCTCCCCCTCTCATGCTTTCTCTCTCTCTCTCCCTCTATAAAATACATAAATCTTTAGAACAATGAATTTATATGTTTTCCATACTCAAATTTTGGGAAGAATTTGTATCTGCCTTAATCTCTCTTTCTATACCTTATCTTTTTCCTGCTCATCCACTTCCCTCTCCCTCTCTCTTACTACAAAAGAAATACAATTATATTCTTCATATTCCATTTTTCTTAGTATTAGACATTTGTGACATTTTTGATAAGCATGTTAGTTTTGGGGGGAAATGTTGGTTATAAACTGATACTGGGAACCAAGTGGCGGTTTTTAAAGCTAAATTAAATAATCACATCCAAAGGGTGATTGACCAAGACAACATAAGATAGATATAGAATTGAATGGGGTATATGTTGTCAGAGAAAAGAAGCATTAGTTTAATTTTAACAGCTGAAGGAAGTCATCAAAGATTGTAGAGAGAAAGGACAGAGAAAACAAACAAGACCCCTAGAGTCAGTGTGACCTAATAGAAACCATCGTAATCACCAATCTCTTGAAATGTTGGCAAAGATATTGTTACCTTTGTGGAACATTTTTTACAGAATATATGTAGTGGACAAACACCAGAAGATTTAAATCAGAATTCCTGGAAGGTATGGCCTTTAAGCTCTGAATATGATCATAATGTGCATCTAAGATTGAAAACTGTGGAACAAACATGTATGGATGAACAGCCAGTTACAGTACTTCAAGGACAGACCAAGAAAGTCTGTTTTCAGGAGTCCAGGGAACTGGGACCACCTTCCAAGAATAGCTGCTACTACAGGCTAGACCAGCTTGAGCTCACTTCAGCTCCAAACTTCAAGATGTTTAACACTGTAGCACGAGGGAGACATAGAGCTTTGGGGGTTTCTAAGTTGGGTGTAAGGCGGGATTGTTAAAATTTTTGCAAGTCAAAGAGATTTCAAGAAATACGCATTGAATAGTGGATGTAATAACAGTGATTACAAATAGTGGGCTTAATATTTTAATAATATTGCTTCTAAATTATATCACGTTTTGTTTACGTTTATTGAAGGGTGTTATGTTTACTATTCTTTTTTTTTAAGATTAGTTATTTATTTGACAGACAGAGATCACAAGTAGGCAGAGAAGCAGGCAGAGAGGGGAGTGGGGGAAGCAGGCTTCCAGCTGAGCAGAGAGCCCAGTGTGGGGCTCCATCCCAGGACCCTGGGATCATGACCTGAGCCGAAGGCAGAGGCTCAACCCACTGAGCCACCCAGGCGCCCCTGTTTACTATTCCTTAGAGAAGATTTCATAAAGTTTATTTTCAGAAGAATAAATTAAGATGCCAAAACTGCTGGATTGAGTGTCTGCTGACTAGCCATGTGTTCTGATGGCATCATTCATCAGATGCCAGTTTCCGAAAGAATGACAGGCTCAAATAGAGCTGACACATCTGATTAGGAAAGACATCTGACCAGGAAATGATTGCACCGTATTGTGATGTACACTGATGTTTAATAGTTAAAGCTTTTTTTTTTTTTTTAAAGATTTTTATTTATTTATTTGACAGAGAGATTACAAGTAGGCAGAGAGAGAGAGGAGGAAGCAGGCTCCCTGCTGAGCAGAGAGCCCAATGCGGGGCTCGATCCCAGGACCCTGAGATCATGACCTGAGCCGAAGGCAGCGGCTTAACCCACTGAGCCACCCAGGTGCCCCAATAGTTAAAGCTTTTATAGAAGTTTACAAGCAGACCTTGTACTAGGTTTCTCTAACCAACGTGTTTTTCTCAAAAAGAAAGAGATTTCACAATAATTAAATACTCAGTAGGCACAAACTGTGTAAGATTCATCTCTTACGTAATTGGGATGAAACAAATAAGTAAAGAAAATATTCCCAGAGTTAAAAATGTTCAGTTAACCCAAGAAGACTAACTCTAATACTAAACATCATTCTAAAAGTTGCTTAAATATTTGTTGGAACTTTTCTTCCCTAAAATGTAAAGTGAAATCTCCTAACATCCATTTTAGGATGGATGTTATTTTACTTTATATAATTTTAAATTAATATTTTTTACAAAGCCACTCAGAAAAATGGATGCATTTTTTAAAATGTAAAAACTGAAATCAGGGGGGCACCTGGGTGGCTCAGTGGGATAAGCCGCTGCCTTCGGCTCAGGTCATGATCTCGGGGTCCCGGGATCGAGTCCCACATCGGGCTCTCTGCTCAGCAGGGAGCCTGCTTCCTCCTCTCTCTCTCTCTGCCTGCCTCTCTGCCTACTTGTGATCTCTCTCTGTCAAATAAATAAATAAAATCTTTAAAAAAAAAAAATGAAATCAGGTTGATATTTGCAGTCTTTTTTTCAGCTTTATGGAGCGATAATTGACAAGATATTTGTATATAGTCTTATATTAGCTTGTAATTTATTTTTCTATTTATTTTTCTTTGCTGGTAATTCACAAAAATAATATTCACATATAATAATAGCAGAAGTAGTAACCAGTCTTATTATTATTTTATAATTCTATCTTCAACCGAACAGATTCAGAACTTGAAAGACAATTGAGTTTTATTTTTTCTTTTTGCTTTATTTTCCTGAACTTAATCACTAGTTGTACCTATCAACTGCTCTGATTGCTCATTGTTATTATAAAAGTTAGATAAAAACTATTATAAAAGACAAAAAAAAAAGATGATTTTTGTTTGACTTGTTTATTTAAAACAATAATATACTATCATTAGAGCATAGAAAATGTTTCTAAATTATTTTTATTAATATATATTATTTGCCCCAGGGATACAGGTCTGTGAATCATCAGGCTTATACATTTCACAGCACCCACCACAGCACATACCCTTCCCAATGTCCATAACCCAGCCACCCTATCACTACCCCCCCACCCCAGCAACCCTCAATTTGTTTTTTGAGATTGAGAGTCTCTTTCTTGTGGTTTGTCTCCCTCCTGATCGTACAGTGACGTTTAGAATATACACCAATCCTACGCAGTCTCTTGCATGTAAGTAAGTGGTGGCAGTGTACAGTTTTACTGAAGGAAATACTCACTTTTGATGTTTTTTAAAAAATATAGTGAAAACTTGCAAGAGCATTCTAATGAATCACACATTTACGTTTAATATTGAGTTATATTGTTTTTTTCCTATGGTCTCCATAAGTATGAGTTAACTTGATAATCATAAATATAGTTGGCATCCTGTTACTAACATAGTGTACTAACATACATTTTCTTCCTATTTTATATTCAGGTGTGTATGATGTATTAAAAAATGAGTATGGCTTATTCATTGGTTCATGCACCAGGTATTTGTTAAGTACTCCCTATCTATAAGGTATGCTACTAGGCACAGAGATGATAGCAGTTACCCAACATGGCTAGATACCCACTCATGGAAGCTCAAAGGGGACAAGCTCAAAGGGTAAGGAAAGAGGGGCCAGAAAATACAGAAGCAAAACCAAATATACAAACAGGAAAAAGTTTTAGAGCCACAGTTGTTATGCAAATAATTAAAATGGAAGTAATAGATATTTAATGGGCCTAGATAATTAGATTGAGGGCTCAAATAAGGGCTCTCAAGAACATGAAATTTGGGCTGAATTTGGGCTTAAATTTAGTTAAGTATCTGCCTTCAGCTCAGGTCAGGATCCTGGAGTCGTAGGATCAAGTCCCAAGTTGGGGTCCCTTTCATTGGGGAGACTGCTTCTCCCTCTGAGCCTTCCCCATCTCGTGCTTTCTCTCTCTCTCTCTCTCACTCTCTCTCAAATAAATAAATAAAATCTTTAAAAAAAAAAAAAGGTGAAATTTAAGATGCAATCTAAATGACAAGAAGCCAGTTGTTTAAATGTCTGGAAAACATTGCACACAGAGGGATGTCATTTACAGTAACCGCTCCTATAAACGCCCTGAACCTGGATAAGCTTGGTTTGCGGCTGGAGATGCAGATGAAGACAGTTGACTTGAGTGTGAAATTTGTAACATGAATAACAGAAAACCTTCGGATATTACAGGAGGAAATGGAAATAATTGAATTTATGTTCTAAAATGATAATTCTGGCTGCTGTGAATGGATTGATTGAGGAGGAGCAGGGGTGGAACAGGAACAATACTGGAAGAGTTGAAAAGAGAGATGTGATGGCTCAGATGCCTAAAATTATAGTTATACGAGAAATCTGGTCAAACGTGTAGAACAACAGGAGCACATTTGTAGAAAGCTCTATGAAATTCCCCCTGGTGGGACGCCTGGGTGGCTCAGTTGGTTAAGCAGCTGCCTTCGGCTCAGGTCATGATCCCAGCGTCCTGGGATCAAGTCCCGCATCCGGCTCCTTACTCGGCAGGGAGCCTGCTTCTCCCTCTGCCTCTGCCTGCCATTCTGTCTGCCTGTGCTTGCTCTCTCGCCCTCTCTCTCTGATAAATAAATAAAATTAAAAAAAAAAAAAAAGAAATTCCCCCTGGTACTTTGCCGACACCAACCACATTTGTCATTTTCTCTCTCACATATCTAGGGCTTGGGTCAAATGAATAACTCAGTGAATGTATAAATAGAAACCAAAAAAAAAAGGGAATTTTAGGCAATTTTTAAAAAAAAAATACTATTCATTTCAGCCTACTAATATATAAAACGAGGGTCTTACATTATTAGATGACCTCTAAGGTCATCTGCTCTCCATACAGACAAATGCAATAAAAGTTCAAAGATGAGAAAGAAAAATCAATACAGCATAGAGAAGTCACAGAAGACCTGAAAAAAAAAAAATAGACTTAATTGGACCTTGTTTCATAACCAAAAACTTGTTGAATTCTTACAAACATTTCAAAGTACAGAAATAAACCTTTATCCCCCCTTCCTATTACCCAATTTTGGCAAACCCCATCAAGAAAAACAGAAAAATTCCATCATCTTGACCTTCTCATTGGATTTTTTAATTGATTTATTATATTGTTTGTTAAAGTTATTTAGATCTGAATTATTTATTTTTGTCTAGAGAATGCATGCATTCATTAATTTTAGGAGAATGAATGCCTCATTTGAAAACAACATAACATGTTTTCTATGGAAGAGAGAATCATTTAAAATCAAATTCAAATTCTGGCATGGCTGAGAGCTAAAGGAATTGGTTTTAAAGTGTGGGACAGTTTGCTTGCTCAGAAATTCATAGAAGGGGATTATTCAGCTATTCTTAAGAAGTTCATTGTATGTAAAACACATGAACTGACTGTATGCCCCAAAACTCCTCAAGAGCCCACAAAATACATTCTTTCTGAAAGATAATCTACAAATTTTCTTTTCAAAGATTTTATTTATTTATTTGAAAGACAGAGATCACAAGTAGGCAGAGAGGCAGGCAGAGAGAGAGGAGGAAACAGGTTCTCTGCCAAGTAGAGAGCCCTATGCGGGGCTCAATCCTAGGACCCTGGGATCACAGCCTGAGCTGAAGGCAGAGGCTTTAACCCACTGAGCCACCCAGGCATCTCAATCTACAAATGTTTTAAAAGTTAAATAATTTTACATTTGCTTCATTAATTACATCCTTTTCCAAACTTACAATTTGAGAAATTCTATTTTTTTTCTATCACACTGTTTTCTAGGACCTAAATATTTTCCCTATGTTCTCATCATTAGTCCTTATTTGACATTCACTAATATGGATTTATTATTTATTTATTATTTATTATTATTATTTATTAATTCCTTGCATTCCTTTCAGTGAAGCTGTTATTTTTAGAGATTCATTATTTGTTCTTATACTTTGTATGTTCAACTTAATAGCAATGACCTATCTGTTATTTTACCAGTAAAAAGTTTAAATTGGAAATGTAGTTTCAGTCTTTATTTTAACATGGCAAGTATCACACAAAATAGACATATTTGAATGATTTTTAAAATATGTGGTACAAATTCACTAAACTTAACTGGAAAATATTTTATAATTATTCTTAACAATTAACAAGTACTTTTTGTTTTAAAAACAATATTTAAATATTCTTAAACAGGTATGCTTACCTGAAAAGAGATTCCATAGGAAAGGTGGGGCTCTAAAAAATGGGGGACAGTAGTGGATTATTTCCTTCAGTAGTGCTTTTTTGGCAATTGTAATTATTTCCTGGAAGATGTTCTTTTTTTTTTTTTTTAAAGATTTTATTTATTTGACAGAGAGAGATCACAAGTAGGCAGAGAGGCAGGCAGAGAGAGAGAGGAGGAAGCAGGCTTCCTGCTGAGCAGAGAGCCCAATGCGGGACTCGATCCCAGGACCCTGAGATCATGACCTGAGCCGAAGGCAGCGGCTTAACCCACTGAACCACCCAGGCACCCCTGGAAGATGTTCTAAGACTATGAGAAAAGTCAATATGTTTTCAAAAAAATATTCTTACTTGAAAGGACCATGATGAACTATTTTGAAATCAATTTGCTAACAATGCAGATATTTAAGGACTTTTTTTTTTTTTTTTTTTGGCTAGGTGTTTGTGTAATTTCTATTAAACTAAATGCCTTTTCACATGTTAGATGCCAAAGTTCCTGATCATAACCACAGTGTTGGTTGCTTCTTTGAAACAATAGTGTTTCTTGAGGTAGAACTGTACCAGCTGGAGAGAACAGGTGATTGGACACCGATACTCTTCGCCATTCCTTAGGGACGTGCCAGCCAGGGTTTGAGTCTAGTTTTTGCCATTCACTTGTTCTATACCATTTGTAAGCTGGCTGCACATTGGAGTCTTAACTCTCTCATAGGGTGATCTCATGTGATTATCAGATTTGTTATGATGGGCTGTACCTGGGATGGGATAGAGGAATTTCTCCTCTATGCAACCCTTCTTCTGCAAAGTGCTTCCAGGACTGATGTTTACGTTTTGAAATCCATGTCTTTCTTTGATAAACATAATCATTCCAGCCTCCTTTAATCTGATTTAGACTTTCACTTGCGGCCTACTATAAAATAAGATGATGCCTGCAATAGGAAGCTTCTATTTATTGAAGTGTTCAAAAGCCATGGAGTTCAATAACATTTTGATGCTGTTACTTGATTTGTCCTTTATATATGAAAGCTGCAGGGTTTAGTCTCCTTGATGACCTTTTCCCACTAAATTCTAATTAGATGAAGAAATCTTCACTTGTTCCTGGCTCAGAGAAGAGCAGATAAATAACAACAAGAACAGATAAAGAATACTAGGAAGAGCAATAATACCAAGTAATGATGTTGGAGATCTTCGTGTCGAGCACTGTGCCTAGTGCTTTATACGCATTGTTTCAGTTTCCCGTAGCAGTTCTATAAAGCAAATATTATTATTATTTAGTAGAAGGAGAAACTGAAATTTCAAGAGGTTAAGTAAATTGTCCAAGGTCACAAACAAATGGTAAAGCTGGGATTCTCACCCTCTTCTGCTTTGAAAATGTACCTATGACATCTTTCTTGTCACTAAAAAAATGTAGAATGGGGGCACCTGGGTGGCTCAGTGCATTAAGGCCTCTGCCTTCAGCTCAGGTCATGATCCCAGGGTCCTGGGATTGAGCCCCGCATCGGGCTCTCTGCTCAGCAGGAAGCCTGCCTCCCCTCTCTCTCTGCCTGCCTCTCTGCCTACATGTGATCTCTGTCTGTCAAATAAATAAAATTTTTGAAAAATAAAAAATAAAAATAAATGTATTTACTTTTAAAAATGTAGAATGTTACTAGAATTTAGCTCTTAGAGATATTTAGAGCAGCAAACATGTTTTATAGATGAGAAAATTTAATGCTAGCGTCTAGATGGATCTAAGTCTAAGAATCTCTTCTCCTGGCCTCCTGTTTAGAACGCTCTTCACTAAAGTGCAGATTTTCACCTCTCAAGCTGTTTGGGCTGTGTAGAGTGCTGAGCTGCTGGAAGTGTCACAGAGAAACCCAGCAGGGTGAGGATTGCTAATAGATTTTATTAATTCACCAAACATTTGTTAAACACTTACTACGTGCCAGGAACCATGATGATGCGGTATGGAAACAAAGACTGATGACAAAATTATCACTATAGAATGTAGTTTAAAATTTGGTGACATTAGTAATGTTATTATAAATTGTATTCATTGGCTTATATAATTTTATACATATAGTCTGTTTATGACAGTAACATTATTTGTATTTCTGTTTTTATTTGCTTTGTGGAAATGTTCTTTATTTAGTCTCTAAGAAATAGAAGCAAAAAGCCAATGTTGTATACTCATTATTTAATGAAGTGTATTGCATCGCTGGCTTTTAGAAGAGATTTTGTGTATGTGTTATAGCCTTAATAGATCAGTATCTTGTTTATAGACACATTTCCCATATAGAAGTCTATGTAGGTAGAAAGTGACAGATGATCTTTTCAAGGTACTGTTGCTCCGTATCACTGATGCACATTCACTGATAGATACATGTCTTTCGTAGAGGATACACGTTGACTTGATTAGGTGAAACAAGTATTGGGGGAGGAGTAATGTCCCCGGCAGGCTGCACTGGAGACTATTGGAAAGCCTGCTCGTAGTCTTATCTAGAATGGGAACAGTTTGTTTGGCTCTTGGAACTCAAGAGTTTTATCCTTGGAAAAAGTATTCTCTATCCATGTACTTTGCATCAGGTTTAAAGAATTTTCTCATATGATTTAAGAAATGAAACAGATGAACATGGGTAGAGGGAATAGAAAGAGGCAAACCATAAAACATACTCTTAGACAAACTGAAGGTTGCTGGAGCGGGAGGTGGGCAGGGGGGATGGGTTAAATGGGGGATGGGTATTAAGGAGGGCACTTGTGATGAGCACTGATGAAGGTGATGAATCACTAAATTCTACTCCTGAAACTAATATTACATTATATGTTAACTAACTGGAATTGAAATAAAAACTTGAAACTTAAAAAATATTTTTTAAAATGAAAGAAAGAAATAAAATAATATTACTTTTAAAAAACCTTCTCATATGATTTCCAGATATCATCTGGCCATAATCTCTCTTCTCAATATTTCTAGATTTGGAATAGGAGAGCAAGTTGTTGTTTTAATGTGTTAACCTTGTCTCCTTTCCCTTTCTCTACCTGCCTGATACAAAGGGCAGCTGCTTTATTAGAAATTCTGTAGAATTAAAACCTGATTATTGACTCTAATTTATCTTATTTGCAGTTCCACATCTGCAACTTAAAAGCTGCATGATATTGGGCAAGTAATTTAGCTATTCTGGAGCTTTGTTACCTTATGTAAAATTAAGTGGTTAGACCTAAAGTATCTTAAGCAAAAGGGGATTTTATGATAATATAAAATTATTTCATAAAACCCAAGGACATTTTTTTTTCTCTTTTTTGGAGGGACAGTAGAGTTTCAGGAAAAATGGAAATCCTAAATATAAAGACCATTTGAATACTATAGCCAACTCTCATCTCTACTTCTCCCTAAAATTTGGCTTCATTTTTTTTCTTCATATACTGATGTCATCTGCTTCTCTCACCCACATAGCTGAAAACGTGGCTGCCATTTCTCCTGTGCTTACAGCTCTCAATTAAGATACCCAAAGTAAGAACGACTTTTTATTTGTTTGTTTCCTTTCCACAGTTAATTTTAGGGAAGGAGGACTGACTCTTGGCCTCGTTAACAGAGGCCAGATGAGAGCAACTTCCAACATAATCATGTCAGTCAATTAGTGCATGGGAAAGAGAGGACTGGTGAAATTACCAGAAGTGGAGCTCAGGACAGATATAGCTATTCTATCGCATTTAATATTTTTAAATATTTTTTGATAAAAATAATGTTATATCCCTTATCTCTGGAAACAGATGACCCTGACATAAATATATTGAAATAAATACAATAATGCTAATAACAACTATGCTTATTGGCATCATATTGTATCTCAGATCTTGTTTTAACTTTTTTATGTGTATAAGCTCCTTTAATTATCACAAGTTTCTAAACAAGGTAGAACTATTATTTTTCAAATGATAAATGCTTTATAAATATTAGATATCGAACATATCAGATATCAATAATATATAAAATTATCTAATGTAAGTATTAGATAATTGGGCAAAATGACTGGTATTGATTTGATATTTACCAAATTGTTAAAATGACTTTTTAGACTATAAAATTATTTGTGTTACTATAGGTGTAACATATATGTGCCCATGGATATACATGTACATCATACATTAATACATATTTATAATAATACATATATTATAATTATCTATTTGCCTATGTGTAGAGAGAGAAAAGAGAAAGACTGGAATAAAAATACCATAAAAATGTTAATAGTAGTTATTGTTTTCTTTTTCCCATATCTTCTTTATTTGCCAAATTTGTGTAATGAGTAGGTATGCTTTTATTATTAGAAAACTAAAATCCTTTGTATTTCATAATGAGCAATGGCTTCATTTACTTTCGTCTCTTTAGGACTGTCTTAGTAACTATCAAAATAGCGAGTTGATGAAGTAAAAGATGTTAAAAACTCTTACACCTAAACATATGACCTCTGGGTTATGAAATATTGGAAATAAGAGCCCTCTGTTTTGTCCCATTGAGCTAAGTGCCACCTCCTTATCCTACCATAGCCCCAAATACATTATCTGTCTCACTATCCTTATCACATCGTATTATACTCTCCCCTGCATTTTTTATTTCAGTAGTTCAGATTACTTTGAAGGACAGATGTGTACCATGCTTTGGTTACACTTGTATTCCCATATCTGATACAACACCTGGAACATAAAAAGTACTCAATAATCATTTCCATTCAGAATTGTTCAAGAAATAGAGAGAAGGTCCCTCTTTTCCTCTGAGATCCCTAGTGGTGGAAACTCCTTGGAATTGATTCACTCTCACCGAGAATAACTCTATTCCTCAACATTCATTCTATTTTAACAATATGACTTATGTACTCATGGAGGTAGAAACCCCACAGTTCTCAGAGATGCCCCACTCTACAATTGCTCACCTGGACTTACTGGAAACGTTACATTTCCAGGGAATGGAAATGTTTCCTGTTTAAGAAATGTTTTACCTCTGTAGAACAGAACAGTGAGGAAAGCATTGGGTTTGGGAGGAGGGAGAGAGGATGCATCTTTCTTTATGAAGCAGGAATTTGCTAAGATAATGGTGAGAGCATGGTACTGTCTTTAAAGGACATCAATAAAATAAATTGCCAGAGAAGAGGGAATGTCAGCTCTTAAAGTTCCCATTTTTATTTTTAACATATTTATATTACTTTATAGTCTTTCCTTTGAAGATGACCTACAACTGTCAAAAATAAATATGTAAAGAAGATGACCTAAGCCCAGCTGTCCATTTTCTCACTCTTCAGTCAGATGTCAGGCTCCAGATACTAGTGCCAAACTGAAAGGGTCAGGGGTGAGCAGAAAGAGGTTGAGTATGTGCCTAATTGTCATCTATTATCAGAAAGCTTTTATTCGTCACCCATTTGTATTCAGTGTTAAAAGAATGAGCGATATAAGTATAGCCTTGTATTTCTGAAATTGCATGAAAAACAAAGACAACACATATAGGTGTACTTAGGCTAATAATATACTCTTTCATTAATGTAACAGTCTGAACTAGAGTAATTTCAAAATAAGTTATTTGTTAATCTTTTAACTGTTGGAAGGTAAAAAAAGAAAGAATATACAGGATGTATTCCCTTCACGAATTTTAGTTTAGATGTTGAAACTGATGATGTTAAATATGCCCTAAGAAGGGATGTGCATTAAAGAAAATAAAACAAACAGGTAGTAAAAGTAGGTATTAGGTGGGAAAAGACAAAGATGGGTATGAGGGGACATAAATATTTGTTCTCTATCCATGGTCTGTCCTTTCCTACGCCTTGTAATCTACTGACCTGCACAGCACTACAATTTTATAAATTGAAACTGCAAGATTTAGATTTTAAATCAATTAGTTATATATTTTTTAGGTAGGAAAGCAGTAGTCACTCTTAAGATTTTATTATCTCAAATAGCATCCTCTTTTAGGGTTCCTGAGTGGCTCAGTTGGTTAAATGGCAGCCTTCAGCTCAGGTCATGATCCCAAGGTCCTGGGATCCAGCCCTGGAGGGCTGCCTGCCAGTCTGCTTCTCCTTATTCCTCTGTGTTCTCTCTCTCAGATAAATAGATAAACATCTTTAAAAAAAAAAAAAAAGTCATGCTCTTTCTACCATCTTGCTTTCCAATGAGGGATGACAGTTAAAAAAAAAAAATGTTTAGGTTTGCAATATGGAAAATATAGGCATTTTTGTATATATTTCAAAGGCAATGTGACTTTTTTCATTATTATTTTAACATTCAGTAGGTAACCATTTTCTCATTTAATACATCTGTAATTTTCTGTTTTTCAGATGAGGACTTTTGACCACCCCCATATACATTATATAGGTAGCGGTGCCAATATTCAAACCTAGGTCTATCTAATTCCAAAATCACTATGATTTTCACTAATATCTTCTAAATTCAATTTTTTTTTTTTTTTTTTTTTTTTTTTTTTGTTGTATTTTTTTTTTTTTTTTTTTTTTTTTTTTACTGATGGGTAATCAAGAGTTGGTTCTTAAGTCCTTCAGAAATAGTTCTGCAGTAAAAGTCTAAATCAAATTTGTTAATTCTTTAGGCAATAATGTTTTCTCTAAATTATAATTTTCTTTATTGGAGGATTAGAGTAGGAGGGAAATTGTCCTTATCCCATGAAAAGCATTTTTCTCCTTTTGCAGATTTTCAGCCTATAACTAGGTGTTGGCCATTATAGCTCGCTCATGGCTGTCAGACACACTTCATGGGTTAGCTCATTTAATTCGTTCTCATAAATGGATAATTTTATTGCCTTTATCATTTTTGTTTCATTGCTCTGAATTTCCTCTAATTTGTTGAGTTGTCCAATAGAAGGGGATAAAGTGGAGTAAAGTAATAATCTCCTCATGGAAGTCATTCGTCTTCCTATTTATCTTTCCTTATATGTGTGTACAATTGACTCTCAATTATTTACATAGCTGAAGAGCGAGCACTGTGCCATGGATAATCCAAAAGTCATTTACAGAAGATTTACCTTTGTGATTATCTTTTGTGTAGGTGATCTTCCCTCCATACACATCAACTGCACTCATGAGGGAAGATAAGACCTATAAGTGTGTTCAGTGTCAAAGAACAGCCAAATTATAGTACTCTTTTAAATGTGCAAATAATGTACATAGAGAAAAAAATAGAGACTTGAATATGTAAAGTCCCTCTATAAGTATATAGAATATCCTATTTGGAGTATCATATCGAAAATCAGAATTTGGGATAAACTATAATCCTGAAACTCCTTTCTATTAATCTGTCAATACTGAGACATAGCATCAAAATCTGCACATACTTATTTAAAGGAGTTTCTGTAATGTGTTACTTATGGGATTGTGCTAACCTATTCTGTCAACCTGTTTTGCCAGGCTTATCTGGCTTTGTTTGCTTATAATAAATCCAAACTGTCTCTAAACATACACTTGTTTTTTTTAGTATGGGCAGTCTTTTGTATAGTCCCTTTTTATGCTCTAGCTTACATCTTCTTGACTATTTTACTGTTCCTATGTTTATGGTGCTTTCCAATTTACTGTCATTTTCAAATTCCATTTGTGTGGTGTTTATTCCATTTTGCATGTTAGTAATGAAGATACTAAAACCCAAGACCTAAATCAACCTTAGTGGCAGTTCACTCCTCCCCCCAGCTCTGTATGTTTCATTTATCATTGCCCCTTGCTTACAGCTCTCTAAATGGTTTTCAAACCATCTGAGAATAATCATCTCCGAGCCAATTTGAATTAATTTTGTAAGTCAGAGCTTATGAAACATGGAATTAAATACTCTATGAAAATCCAAATATATTACTTGTACTGCACTCCTTTATTCATTAATTTTGTACTTCTATCACAAAAAGCAATCGAGTTTGTCTGTCATGATTTGTTCCTTATATAACTATCCTGTTCATTTATTACTCATGGGCCTTCCCTTATCTTTTTCCATGTACAGATACTTTATCTTAATGGCTTCTATTAGTAAAAAACAAATGACACTAGGTTACTTCTTGTATGATCATTCATAGAGGTGTTTAACTCATTCATTTTTTCATCAGTAGATGTTGAGGTCTTACTTTATGTCCTAATGGAACTCTTCATGTGGCAAATGAGCGTACTTCAAACTGACTGACACGTATTTAGTTCGTAAAGACCAGAGAAAGGGATTTTTGATAACGTAGTCTCCTTTATTTTACTATAAGACTCTAGCCCTAATATGCTTATAACTGCATGTACATGTATATTATTAATTATTTTTCACTTTTTTGTTATGTTACTACTTTTTCCTGAGATACTGCTTCATAAATATTTCTCTAACACTTTAAGACACCATAATTTTTCTTAATTTTCCTGAAATCACCACCAAGAAAGGTGTCCCTTTCAGGTTTTTAAAACTTAATGTTGTCTGAATCCAATTTGTAAAAAATAGCTATTCTTGTAGAAAGTCAGAAATACTTTGAAAAATAACAGCTCTTTTCTTTTATAAATAATGATAGTTTTTAATTAAAAAAAAAGAAACCTCTGTACTAATACCCATATGCCATTTTACTGTCCCAAAATATACAAATGCTATCATAAAATATTATTTTATAGTCATCTTTATTTCTCAGTTTCTTTGCTCAGAATCTGCATTTATTACTTTAATTTTAATATCATTTGAACAATATTGCCACATTTAACAAGCAAATAAAAATCTCCTTGAATTTTCTCCTTGTTTCTTAAAAATTAAGCATGCGTGATATTTTAAGAAAGTATTTTATATGACTATAAATATTTAACAGTTTATAATTAAGTGAATTAATTGCTACATATATAATTTAAGTCTAGAGCCAAAAGTTGTAAACATCTGCTTTTCTGCAAAAATGTGAATATGGTCTCCTTATACGATTAAATTCTCCCTTTCAAGAGATCATTGGAGGGCACCTGGGTGGCTCAGTGGGTTAAGCCTCTGCCTTCCGCTCAGATCATGGTCTCAGGGTCCTGGGATTGAGCCCTGCATCTGGCTCTCTGCTCAGGGAGGAGCCTGCTTCCCTACACCGCACCCCTCCCCCCCGCCTGCCTTTCTGCCTACTTGTGATCTCTCTCTCTCTGTCAAATAAATAAATAAATAAAATCTTTAAAAAAAAAAGACATCATTGAACTTACAGTAGCTCATTCAGTAGAATGTCACTTAATAAACATTATTTCATAAATAAGAAAAATTACCTTGTTTTTTTATCTTCTAGGTATTCATTCTTTAATAATTGTTTTTTGGAACCTTTATACAGCAATTATACAGCCAATTTTTGGCCATAGTTTAAGTCTCAAAAGTAAAAACAAAATATCTTTTTAAGTTTAATGAACGCTGAAATTTGCAAAGTGGATTGCTTCATAATTGTCTGATGGTGCTGCCTGTGAGAATTATTGTCAAATAGGAAAAACTCAGACTAGCAGATCCTTAAATACATACATATATTCTTAATTTTTCACTGGAAATGTAATGTTGTATTTAGTTTCAAGCATACAAGGCATGCAAATATTTATAGATTTAACTTCAATGACCATTTGAAAAGAATTATCCAAAATGCTACATCCTGTTGTGTTAGGATATTAGAAGCAGGAAAATGAGGGTATGGGTGTGGCTTTTGGATGTGCTTTTCCGTAAGGACTTGCATCATTTTAATCAATGAATTTGTTGAGATTCAAACAGAGAGGGAGCAGTCATTGATGTGTTCAACATTAACCCCAGTCAGATCTCGAAAGAAGCCTTGTGATGGTGCTGGATGCAGTATGATTTATACCTTTGATATAGTGTGATGGCATTACATGATCAATTCTGTACTGCCATAAAGAAAAAGCTTTTTTAAAAAATATCATTTTCCCTTTCCTTGCTTATTTGTTTTCTAATGCTCAGATGGATATAGCCCCTTTTTTGTATGGCATGCAAATATTTCAGAAGATTCTAGAACATTCTAGAAAAGCATTACATCCCAAAACGTTCAGTTGCATTTCATCCCCATAACCTGCATGTTGAATGCAGAAGGAAACAACTCCTACTTTTGTCACCATCTCCCTTTTTATTTGCTTCAGCAATCAACTAATAGAAAATGTTTCTGTTTGGTCAACATTATCTTCTGCAGGTCTTTGAAACCCTTGTTGTTGTGTGAGCCATGAGTATCATAAACATTTTATAACTTTGTGTGAGGGCATCTGTCTTATTGACAGGAAAAAAAAGAAAAGTTAGAATAGGCATATAATGTCCAACACTGACACTAGACTGCCAGTTCATCCATTTGCTCTAAACTCGGAAAGACAGGCTATAAAGAGTGTTTCAAAGAATAATTTTAGAAACACTTTTAAGTGACCTATCAAATGATCATGAAACATCTAGAAATAATATTCAATTTAAGGGGGTGCTTCAAAGCATGTGAAGTTGTTTTCCATACAATGTATTTCACCATTTTGTCATTTCAGAGGTAATAGGAAGGGAACCAGAGAGGCTATGAATAGTTTCAAAAATTAAAAGGAAATGTTCAGCAGAAGCAATTCCTAAAAATGTAAAATAAACCTTTAGAAAACTTTTGAATGTCAATGATTACTTTTTATTGTTTACCATGTATCATACAATGAAATAAAACCCTATTGAGAGCTCATTTGCTAAATTTTGGCCCATGGAGTATTCTAGTATATCTTCACTTGGAGGGACTCTGAAGGCGAGAGGTGCTTTCAAAAAGCAAAACATGCAAATTTACATTAAAAATATGATCTTCAAAAGAAATACATTCATAATTTATGGCAAACCTAAGACTGAATGACCATTACTTGAAAAACTTTTTTTTGTTCTTAATGATTTTATTTATTTGAGAGAAAGAGAGTACACGAGTGAGGAGAGAGGTAGAGGGAGAAGGAGAAGCAGGCTCCCTGCTGGGCAGGGAGCCCGGCAAAGGCTCAGCTCCAGGACCCTGATATCATGACCCAAGCCAAAGGCAGAAGCTTAAACAACTGAGCCACCCAGCTGCCCCCAAATATAATTTTACTGTAGAACTTAACCTTAAAAAATGTATTAAGCCACCTCCTCAAATGTATTATACTTTCTTGCCTATTTTCTTTAAATTAAATGATGCTAGATCTGTGTTAAATTCCCATTATGTGAGGAGCTAGTACTCTATGATTGATGAGCTGAATAGAAGGTGATTATAGTTTTGCAAGTGTACAGGATTTAGAACAATAGTCAATGAAAAATCCACTCTATAGTTCTCAGATTTACTCTGATTTATAAACTTTGTAACAATTTATATACTTTGTAAAAACGTACTTAGCAAGTGCAAAGATGTATTACCTAACCTGAAGTTTCTATGATGATGTGTATTTACTTTATGATTTATAATAGTGACATGTAAGTTTGTTGCCTTATAATTAACTTTCTATAATGGAGGTTATTAGATGACTATGGGAGTTTGTTATACAGAGAAATAAAATAAAAGGTTGAACATTCAGTAAATACAGCAGAGGCCTTAATTATTAAAAGCATAAACACCTCAAGTTGCTTTCTTAGCAACACAGCTTAGTTTTGATAGGATGCATCTTTGCTCTTTTGTCTCGGCTAGTTAATTTCTTTAGATTTATTAATTGTATTAGTGAGGCCACAGGCTTTTAGAAATATGTATAGAGAGAACTATTAAGGATGAAAAGAATAGTGGCTATTGCTAGCAAGCGTAAAGGGAATGAAAGTAAATATAATTTGGGGGTTGGCATTTGACAATATCTCTTAATAATAAGATCTTCAAATTCTTGACCTAATATTTCAACATTCCCTTTATGCCCCAAACACACTCACACACATATACACACACACAAATATTTATGATAGCATCATATTTAATAGTATAAAAGAAAACACAGCAATGTTTGATCAATAAAAGATAGTTAAATAAATTATACTTTACATATATGGGGGGGATGAAATAGTGAAAAGGTATGGAATGATTATCTATAGATACCTAAACAGATAATTCTATATTAAGTGAAAAAAATTACGTTATGAAACAATATGCATATTATGATTCCATTTGTATTAAATTAACAGTAATAATACAACATATAATACATATAATATATATATAATATATTTAAAATATATTAGTTTTAGTATATTCATATTTATAAATCTACAAGTGTTTATAAATACATCAAATATACATTTGGAATAGTATGTACCTAACTGCAAATGGTGGTTGTCTTTAGAGATGATAGAGCTCGGGGCACCTGGATGGCTCAGTGGGTTAAAGCCTCTGCCTTTGGCTCGGGTCATGGTCCCAGAGTCCTGGGATCAAGCCCCACTTCGGGCTCTCTGCTCAGTGGGGAGCCTGCTTCTTCCTCTCTCTCTCTGCCTGCCTCTCTGCCTACTTGTGATCTGTCTGTTGAATAAATAAATGAAAGTCTTTAAAAAGAAAAAAAAGAAAGAGATGATAGAGCTCTTAGTGAGCTTGTATGTTTCATGTTCTGCATTTCAATATAATTGAAATGTGTGCAATGAACTAATATTATTGTTCTAAGAAAAAAAAAAGATCACCAAATAAATTAAATATAGGCATGGGTGTGCTTTAACATGCTTTCTGGCCTTTTTTCTTCACAGGGACATTTTAGTTCAAAAGATTTTTCTCTTTTATGATTAATCTTTGTAAAACATTCATTTTTAGAGAATAATAGAGTTTTATCTATGATGTTTCATTTGAGATACTTACAGCTGTCTTTGTTTTGAAAGGTAGTACACAACATACCCACACCCCACCCACACATACACAAACCTGGATGGGGTTAGATATAGTTTATGGCAGTGGAACCAACGCCAATGGAGGATTTATTTCCCCTTATTGAAAGTGTCAGGAAATCTAGCTCTTTTTAACTAAATTATAGGATGTCCTTAGAATGAATAAATTTATATCTACAACTAAAAAGGACAAAGGACATTACCTAGGAACTTGGGGTTTAGAGTCAACCCATCCGGATTTGAAACTATCTTTGGTAACCTGCAAGTTGTGGGGGTTTCTACGAATTATTTAACCTCTCCAGGCCTTTGAGCTCCTCACCTGAAAAAATGACAGTGAGAATTTCTACTTACCTTATTGAGTTGTATAAATGTTAAAATTTTAATACATGCAAAAAACTCAGAATTCTGGCTGGCATTTAAAACATTCAGTAAATTTAATTATTATAGCTGCATAAAATTATATGTGTAACATATATGTTTATACATAACATACATGTATAATATCTAACATAATGTATATATATAATATTCTGTAGAATAGAATAGTACCTTGTATATAGAAACTCTCAATAAATATTGACTCATTGTTGAAATATTGTTATTGCTATTACTTATTAAGAGATGTGGGAAAATATTATATAAGACCTAGGATAAAGAACACCACCACCTAAATGCCCAGTAAGCAGAATAAAAGTCAAAAAGGGAGGAAAAACTCTCTTTGTATGGAATCATGAAGTTCCCTGAATCATCAGGGAGAATGAAAAAATCAAAGGAAAGAAATAGTTTATTAAGAGAGGTACAACGAGTTAGCCGGGAAAAATATATGGGGAACAGTGATATCAGAACTGGTGACAGGAAACAACTAAAAGTACAAACCCAGGAATCTGTGGCTTGTGAAATACTGTAGTGTTCTCATGTTCAGGGAGATCTTTAGCAATATCATGTTATTACACATTTGCTTATAGTGCTGTAGTAATGAAGAAATGTGGAACTGTCAGTAGGTTTAAACACTACATTTAAAATCAAGGATAGCTTAATTATATTGAAATGTGTATTGCATTATTCTCAAGTAAACAACATATAAAGTTAAAAAGAACTAAATTCGGGGCTGATTTTGTCAATCATATGTCACTAAGCCCCTGTTCATGTAAAATTTCTGAAACTAAAAAAGGAAGTACAGCATCACAACAAAAAGTGAGTTGAAGAGCTGCTGAGACAAAAAGAAATGAAATTCACTTCATCAAAATGAAGTGTCCCAGGTCTATATCCGAGATGAAAATTGTAGTATATTTGCAATATATTTTCAAGTAATTAACTTAAATAATTGATAATGCTATTTGCCTGTAATAGGATTCTGCCTAATTATCAAGAGAATCTTTAACTTCTCTTGGAATTATAGCACTTTCTTTCTTAGTAGACCATGTCTTACATTATCCTTAAGTCAAGAGTGCAATGATTGAGTTATTGCCATAATTATTGACATTTTAATTTTATGATTTGGTAATTGCTGAGTGCCAACCAGCCTCATTCTAAGTGAAAAAGCAGAAAATACCTAGCACTTTAATATTTTCAAACATAAGAAAGCAATGTCATTATTGAAAGATGAGAATTTGTATGGGAACGACAAGTCTGAAGTGTTACTTTTCCCTGTTTGAATAGCTATGAAATATAAGAAACATATGGAAACACATACCAAGTAAAAATGTACAATTTATGAGTTTTAACAAAGCGGACACTCTCTTAGCCCCTGACATGTGTCAAGAAATTTAACACTGCTTTCTCTATGTCTCCTGCATGTCATTCCCAATTACTGTCCTATTTCCTTTCCAAAATAACCACTATCTTGATTTCTTTTCTTTTTTCTTTTCTTTTTTTTAAAGATTTGATTGATTTATTTGACAGAGAGAGAGAGATCACAAGTAGGTGGAGAGTCAGGCAGAGAGAGAGGGGGAAGCAGGCTCCGCGCTGAGCAGAGAGCCCTGTGCTCAATCCCAGGACTCTGAGATCATGACCTGAGCCTAAGCCAGAGGCTTAACCCACTGAGCCACCCAGGCACCCCACTACCTTGATTTCTATCATGGTAATATAATTTTGTCTGTTGAAATTTATATATAAATACAATCATATTTTGTATTTTTTTTAAATATTTTATTTATTTATTTGACAGACAGAGATCACAAGTAGACAGAGAGGCAGGCAGAGGGAAAGAGGGGCAAGCAGGTTCCCTGCAGAGCAGAAAGCCTGATGTGGGGCTTGATCCCAGGACCCTGAGATCATGACCTGAGCTGAAGGCTGAGGCTTAACCCACTGAGCCACCCAGGCGTCCCTATTGTATGTATTCTTTATGTTAGCCTTATTTGCTCAGCTTTTTGTGATTTCTATTCAGGTTTTTAGGTAAACTTAACTCATTAATTTTTAGTGCTGTATTATAGTCTGTTTCACATATTTCTACTCTTTATGAACATTTGCATTGTTTCCAAATGTTGTGTATTATGACTAATAGTGCTATAACCATTTTTGTCTATGTCTTGTGATTTTTATGTCTTGTGAGGTATATATCTAAGAGTTGGATTACTGGGTCCTAGAGTATACATAAGTTAAACTCTGGTAGACAGTGATAGTTTTCTCCAATTTAGTTATAATGGTATGTACTTATAAACATAAGCATATCTTTGTTAACTTATAGATAATTTCAATTTTAGACAATAGTAGGTATGTATCTCATTGTGATTTTATTTTTCATTTCTCTGATTTTTTATTTCTTTGATTTTTATTTAGGTTGCACACATTTCCATATATTTAATTGCCATTTGGATATCCTATTTTGTGATATGTTCATTTAAGTCTCTTGTCCATTTTTAATTGGATCGATTCTCTTTCCTTATTAAATGTTAAACTAATTTAAATACTTTGCCTACAAGCCCTTTTATACTACATGTGTGACAACTGTATGTTCCCTTTCTGTGGCTTGCATTTTAACCCTCTTAAGCTGTCTTTTGATGAATGAACATTTTGAAAGTGTGCATGTTAATTTTATTTCTTAGAAGCAAAATAGAATATTTTCCACAAGCCATTCTTCAACGAGCAATCTGTGTTCTGTGACTTTGTATATAGAGATCCCTTTTACCAAAAACAATTTCTTTCTTAACTTCACTACTTCCTTGTACTTCACCAGTCTGAGAACTATCATAATTCTCTCAAGGCATTTAGTTTCTCCTTCCATTTGATTTCATTTAAAATATATATATTTCATGGGGCACCTGGATGGCTCAGTCATAAAGTGTTTGCCTTTGGTTCAGGTCATGATCCTGAGGTCCTGGGATCAAGCCCCACATCTGGCTCTGTGCCCAGTGGGAAGCCTGCTTCTCCCTCTTCTTCTCCCTCTGCTTGTGTTCTGTGTTCCCTCTCTCATTGTCTCACTCTCTCTCTCTTTAAAAAAAAATAAAATATATATTTCAAAAAAGATCTAAGTATATATTTTTTCACCTAGGTCATTTATCGTACTGTATTCAAATTATTTGTTAACCTTTCTGTCTCCCTTATTAAATCACAAAGTATAATGTGGCCAAGAAATTCTATTTCTTTTGTAATGTCTAATATAGTTTAGTTACTGCTTAAAATAAGCACTTAATAATACTGTTGGGTCAAATTGAATTGATTCGATCTCCTTTATCATATGGTAAAATAAAATCCAGCAAAGCATCTGTCTTATTCATTTTTATCTCTCTTATGATCTAACACTTTCCTTTTTACATGGAAGATACTTGTCAACTAAATAATTAATGAATTATCTAAAAAGTTGAAGAAGTTAGAGTCTGAAATACAGAACATTTTAAAATAATTAGTATTTTGTTATTTCAAATGTAAACTATGATTTAATTAAATTAGGTTTATATGAACTAATTAGATATAACCCTTCAGAAATATTTTTAAATGCTCTAATGAAATTAGATAATAGAGTCATCATTAATAAAACAATTGATGTGCATATAAAATTTTTTGTTCTTTTGTGTTTGTTTTCTTAGATGTTTAGTTATTCTATCTAAATTTTGATTTTGCTTAAATATATTAATAGAATAAATTGAAATTCTCTGGTTAAAATTCTAAGAAAATGAAGACATATTTCTAGCCAGTAGATTCTAACTATATAGTATTATCATAAATGTAATAGTAGAGGAAATCAGAATGCCTGAAACATTAGCTTTTAGCCGTAACAGATTTATTTGTATTCTTTTCCATTTTGAAGTGAAGAGAACATTTCATATATAATCTTGGCATTAAAATTTAAAAGAATAGGAAATCACATTGAAAACGTCTTCTTAGTATGCCCCATGACTGCTATATAAACATTTTGTCCTTCAATTCAATTAACTATGGTGAATAATATATAAACAAAAAGTAATATATTTCTCTACATCAAGAAATTTATAAACTATATAAGTTTTTAAAGAGTAGGGAACTCAATTTCTTGTCTTTTTTATTCATACTTAAAATTATATAGGATTAATTGCTTTGATTTTTTTCCTGACTTAGTGGCTCTGAGAAATACAACCCCAAATGATATATGCCATCCACAGAGATAAGTCTAGTGTACAGTTCCTTTTAGGTGGCCCAGTTATTCTGAGAAATACTTAAGGCTATTTAATAAGAATGCCTAATATAAAATTAATTCAATGATTATGTAATTTTATTGTTTTTCATCCAAGTTATACTGTACCATTAGAATACATATATTAAATATTATATTCTAGTGTCTCAAGACAGTTAATGCATGAAGCCCTCAATAGCCTATACCAATTAAAGCATTTTTACAAAATAAATATAGCTTGTCTTGTGAATGAAAATTGGATTAACTAAAACCATTAATTAGTATTTCTTAAAAAAATTCCTAAAGAAGAATTTTCTAAGACATAGTACTTTATTATTCTATGTGCTTTCATCTTTAGGAAAAAACCTTGTTTTATGCTCATTTGTAAAGAGACAAATAGATGTATAATGGCAGAAAGAGTGTTTTAATGAAAACTAAGGCTTGGGTTTGAAGGAAATGTTAGTTCTATGATTTAGCTATGAACTTGGTTGAGTTAATGTCATCCTAAGATGTCCTGGAGTGCTTGTAGAAATTGGCAGTTCTCTGTGACCAGTAAATTTTAAATAAGGTTTAGAGGATTATTTGGTAAAAGGAGAGGAGTCAAGAGCACTAGGTGGATGGTTGGGCTAGTACCAAAATTTCTTGAATCTGGCAGCTCTTTAGAATTGCCGATAAGCTGCTTAAAAAGACAAATTCCTCCACAGAACCACTAAATCAGTGTCTAATTGTGAGAGAATATGAATGTGAAAACGTTAACACTAAATAGATCCTAAAACATCTCTTGCAAATCTAATGCCCTTGGAATCTATGGGTATTAATCATCTTGTAAAAGAGGTAATTGTTACCTCCCTAAGCTGTTGGGAATGTTCACTAAAATGGTATTTGACAAAGTATCTAGCTATTTGTTAAGCACTATATAGACATAGGTATACATCTTCTTAGCATTAATTCAGTGTCTAAATATATACTGTTTGCTTCATTATGTGCGTAGGTCCTATTTCCCCTAATAAACTCAGGCTCCATAAAAATGGAGGCTGTCTTTTTCTCACCTTTGGATCTCAGGTGCCTAACTCAGGCTGGACACTTAGTAAGCACTTAAACTTGTCTTCACTTGAGTGGCTGAGTAGGTGAACTAGGCAGAACAGCAAAAGCTAAGAACGGGGGCTAAAACTAAGTAGTGGTGTGAGTTTATGAAAAGCCCTGCATTCTGTTATAATAAGATTTGACTGGCAGATCAAAAACAATTCTGTAATATTCTAATAATGGGAATGGATTCTTACTGCCAAGCTTTCTTGCTTGCTTTGGCAAGCATTCATCCTTCCCCAGGGAACTCAGTCTGAAGCTGTCTGGTATGTCCCTTCTACACTCAGAGGTCTACTTTATATCATGACAGATGGAGCTGTCAGAAGGAGAATACACTATGGATTCAGAAAGATTAAGTTCTGAGATTTTGTGAATTAGACATTTGGTTGGGGAGAATTATCATCATTCAGCTATACTTCCTATCACTTGTCTTGATGCCATGATATCTGGATAGGGTGACTAGGACTGCTTCAGTGAAATAACACAATATTCACCTAAGACAAGCATAATAAAGTATGTATAATAATATCCCCTTAAAGAGAAACCTTACCTGTACCCCTGAAACAAATAATACATTATATGTTAATTAAAAAAAAAAAATCCTTACCTCTACTCTCAGTTGAGGACAAGGCTATCTGTCAAGTTCAGCAGAAGTAGATTGGAGCTCCAACTTCCTCACTCATTCACTCATTGTCCTTTGGTTTGAATGCAAATCTTTGGAAGTTACTATCTAGAAAAATACTATGAATAGAGTGAATGTTGGAGTCAGAACTCATTTGTATCTAAGCCTTCCATTCTGCTAAACTGTGTGACATGGGCAGGGTATTGAATTCCCTCACTTCTCAGTTCCGGCTCCTGTAAAAATTGGAATATCATTACAACTTCATAACATTGTTGGGACGATTACATGTACAGTTGACAAAGAGCAACTGTCATGGATGGTACATAGTTAGCGTTAAATAGCTGTCTATGGTCTTCATAAAAATACTCCCACCAAGTGAAATGACTTTCCCACACTAGAAAAGTGGATGTGGCTTTTCAACTATGAATCATTTGGGAAAAGAGTATTTAGCCAATGTCATAATTACTTCAAATGTCATATGTTTCATCATAATAACCTTATAACAACAGCAAATTGCTTTAATGACAAAAAACCAAAAAAGACAAATGACATACTTTGTGAGTCTATTGTTAAGGTATTCTTTTTCATGAATAAATATTTTGAGTGAACATTATCTAAAACTACATACTTTAGTGCAGCAGTTTATAGCTTTTAATGATTTCAACAGTGATGGAAGATTATTGTCTTTTGTATTCAAACATTGCATTCATGAAGCTTCTACTACCTGATTATGCAAATATTCCTGAGAACCTGAGACTGCATTACCTTGTAAATGTATTATCTATTTGATCAGTGTCTATGTGGCCACTTCTTTTAGAGACTTCTCTGCTTATTGATCTTTGAATTTAGTGTCCCAGGAATCAATGAATATTGATTTAAACTGTGTTTCAGGCTTTTTTTTTTTTTTTTTAAGTTTTTCTGCTTGCTTTAATTGAAGTTGTTTCACATCCATCCAAAGGTTAGTGGTAGCTTAGCAATACAGGTATGGATCAATCCATAGAGATCTTTATTCAACAAATATTTTTTTACATCAAGTACCTTTTATGTGCCAAGAAATTGGTCAACATTATAAAGTCATTGTCATTCCCAAAGAAACTGTATGTAGTGGGTCTTGGTTGACATCTCATCAATGATATTAGAGAAGTTAAGGTAAATGACATGCCCAAGGCCCACAGTTTATTAATTTACTCCAATGTTTTCTTCTCTTCTTTTTCTTATGTTTTCTTCTAAGTGTTTTACAGTTTGAGGTCTTACATATATGTCTTTGATCCATTTTGAGGTTTGTTTGTTTGTTTGTTTTTGTATATTATGAGATAGGGTCTAGCTTCATTCTTTTACATGTAGATACTCATATCTCCCCTTACATCATTTGTTAGAAAGACTATTCTTTCCCCATTGAACTGTCTTAGCATCCTCACCAAACCCCAGTTAACCACAATTGCACTAGTTTATTTCTGGACTCTTAATTTATCCTGTTGATCTAAATGTCTATTATATTGTTTTAGTACCACACTCTCTTAATTGCTATAGCTTTGACAAGCTGTGCATCTTATGTATGAGTCTTCCAACTTTGTTCTTTTTAAAGATTGTTCTGACTCTTCTTGGTCCCTTGCATTTCTCAATGAGTCTTAATGTCAGCTTGTCAATTTCTACAATAAAGTAACCTGGGATTTTTTTTTTTTATTATTTTGATTTATTCGTTAGAGAGAGAGAGAGAGATACAGAGCGCAAGCACAGGCAGACAGAGTGGGCAGGCTAGAGGCAGAGGGAGAAGCAGGCTCCCTGCCGAGCAAGGAGCCTGATGTGGGACTCGATCCCAGGACGCTGGGATCACGACCTGAGCCGAAGGCAGCCGCTCAACCAACTGAGCCACTCAGGCATCCCTAACCTGGGATTTTGATAGGGATTGTATTGAGTTTGTAGATCAATTTGAGAAGTATTGTCTTCTTAGCAGTAAGTCTTCCAATTCAAGAACATGATATTTTTTCTCCATTTATTTAGATGTTCTTTAATTTTTTTCAATAATGTATTATACTTTAATTTTTAGTGTAGAAATCTTGAACTTCTTTTTAAAAATGTTTTCCTAAGTAAATCTTTTTTATGTTATTATAAATGAAATTATTTTCTTATTTTCATTTTGGGATTTTGAGTGCCTGAGAAACAAATATAATTGTTTTGCTATATTGCCTTGTATCTTTCAATCTTGCTAACTTATTTAGTTCTGATAGCTGTATATGTGCATGTGTGCATGTTGGATAGTATTATTTACATGTAAGATGATATCATCTGCAAATGGAGATAATTTTCTTCTTCATTTCCACTATGAAAGCTTTAAAAAAACAACTATACTGACTAGAACCTTTTGTACAATATTTAAATGAATGGACAAGAATGGACATATTTGACTTATTCCTGGTTATAAAGGGAAATCAACCAGTTTTTCATTATTAAGTATATTTGGTGTGGGTTTTTCAGAGATTTCCTTTTCAGCTTGAGTTAGCTCCATTGTAATTCTAGTTTATTTTGCATTTTATCATAACAGAGTGTTAGATTTTGTCAAATGCTTTTTCTGCATCAACCAAGTTCATTGTATATTCTTCATCCTTTATTCTATTAATATGATTTATTACATTATTTGATACCAACCTTGTATTTCTGAGACCAATCATATCTGGTCATGGTGAATAATCCTATTTATAGATTGTTGGGTATGTCTTGCTAATATTTTGTTAAGGACTTTTGCATCTATATTCGTAAGGGATATTGTACTATACATATGTTTTTTTCTTGTGATGTCTTGTTTGGTTAATCTTAGCCCCAAAGTGTAGCTGAGAAGTGTTTCTTCCTTATTTATCTTGTGGGAGGTTTTGTGAAGAATTGGTACTAGTTCTTTGGTGAATATTTGGTAAAATTTTCTAGTGAAGCCATCTGGGTCTGGACTTTTCTTTGTGGGAAATTTTTAAATTACTTAATCATTTGTAATAGATCTATTCAGAATCTTTATATTTTCATGAGTCAGTTTTAGTAATATCAGTCTTCCTGGGGCTTTGTCATTTGCATCTAAGTCATCTGTGAGCATAGTGTTATTTTTTTAATAGAATTCCCTTAGCTAATTTTTATTCCTATGGATTAGTGATGATATCCATTCTTTCATTTTGGATTTTAATAATTTGAGTCTCTTTTTTAGTCTTGGCCCATCTAGCTAAAGGTTAATCAGTTCTGCTGATTTCATCAAATGATCAACTTGTGATTTTCTTGATTAATTTAATGTTTTTCTTTTCTTTACATCATTTATTTCTACTCTGGTCTTTCCTTCCTTCTGCTTGCTGTGGGTTTAGTGTGGTTTTCTTTTTCTAGTTGTTTAAAGTGGAAGGTTGGGCTATTGATTTAAAATCTTCCTTTTTTTTACAGCAGGGGTCATGACTATAAATTTCTCTGAGCCCTGCTTCACTTGAATCTCTTGTTTTGGTATTTTTTGTTATTGTTTTTATTCATATTAAGATACTTTCAAATTTCCTTTGTGGTTTCTTCCTTTTGAGCCACTGGTTGAGTATATCATTAATTTACTCTTATTTCTTTCTATCATTGATATCTAAGTTCATTCCATTCTGGTGAGAGTACATCTTTGCATGATTTTAATCCTGTCAAATTTATTGTCATCTATCCTAGAGAATGTCCTATTTGCACTTGAGAAGAAGGTGTATTCTGCTGTTGTGAGGATTGTTTCGTAGTTGTCTAAATTTAGTTGTTTAAAGTGTTGTTCACGTTCTCTATTGTTGATTTTCTGTCTAGCTGTTTTATCTACTGTTGTAAGTGGAGAATTAACATTTCCAACTGTTATTGTTGAATTATGTTTTTTGTTTTTTGTTTTGTTTTGTATGTGTTTTGTTTTTTCTCTGTGACCCTGAGAGGGCTCTTCTTGGCTATACCTTCTCCTATAGTCTTCTAAACTTCTGGTGTTCTTCAGTTTTGCTCTACCAGAGCTGCCAACCTCTCTTAGGCATGGAGTTCTCTACTCTCCTTCCAAAGGCCGACTTGCAGAGCTCTTTATCCTAAAGGCCTGCCTTTCCTTTTTGCAGAATCCCTGTGCCATGGCATGGGAGGTAGGAATGGGGATCTGCTTTTCCAGGAGTGACACTCTACCTTGAGTGGACAATGAAAGGAAACTGCCAAATCCTGGTCTCAACTTGCCCTCCCTGGCATGAAACCTCTGTTGTAGGAGTGAGGATGGCTCCAGTATTCATGCACTATCATTGAGGGTCTGGGTGTGGGAGAGAGACTTGATCCTCTTGGCTGTTAACTGTATGATACAGTTTCTGCAACTTGGGATGGGGGCGGGGGGCTGAGAAGTTGATAATGTCAGCAGCCTGTTCTTTCTACAGTAAAATTGTAACCCTAGACTGGCAGCTGGGAGAATAAGGAGCTGAACATGCTTTTGGCAAAGCTTCCATAACACAGAGCTGGGGTATAGGTAATGAAGCTTGACATGGCTCAAATTCCACAGACACTTTCTGTACTTATAGAGATATGGTAGTTTTTCTTCAAGAAATGTCTCTCCATGTGCTTTGTGCCCATAGGACAATATCCAGATATTTTAAATGATTCTGTTTTTAATGATTTTCACAGTTATATTGTTGTTTTGCTGGGGGAGAAGGTCTGCAGGGCCCCTTCCTCCATCATTCTTAAAGCCTCACCCCCTAGAGGATGGTGGAATAATTTTTTTTTAACATTTTATTTTTCATTCAAAAATTGTTTATTTGCTTGCCAATGCATGGAATAGTAAATGAACAACTTTTGTTTCACCATCTAGCTGCAACATCATTCATTCATTTTAGTGAAGAATCATACTTAACGGTAGCTCCTGCTGGGCAGAAGTTACAGATTCTGTAGCAGGCTGCAGCATCTCAGAACCTTTTCTTATTGTTGATATTCCAAGAGTATAGAGAATTTTTAGAAAATGAAATTTTAGAACTTTTAGAAAATTAATGAAACTTTAATTCATTCATTTGCAATTATCCCCACCCCCCATAGAAGATATATATTATATTATAGTGGTAAAACTTTTTGATAGGAATTAGGAAAGTTGAGATTAATCCCAGCTCTCCATCTCATGAACTTTTGACCTTGGAAAAGTCATTTCACTTTGGTATCTTTAATTTATTTGTAAAATTCAGTAGTTCAACGATATGATCCTAAGGCTCCATTCAGTTCTGTGCTGATTCTAAGATTTGAATGGTCATCTTTGACAGTTCTATTTTTTCACTGCCTACATTTTTTTTTTTTTAAGATTTTATTTATTTATCTGACAGACAGAGATCACAGGTAGGCAGAGAGGTAGGCAGAGAGAGAGGAGGAAGCAGGCTCCCTGCTAAGCAGACAGCCTGGTGTAAGGTCTTGATCCCAGGACCCTGGGACCATGACCTGAGCTGAAGGCAGAGGCTTTAACCCACTGAGCCACCCAGGCGCCCCAACTGCTTACATTCTTAATTCCATACATTTAACTTCATTCCTCTGTATCCTCTTGTTGCTAATCTCTCCAATGTGAGTTCACAATTCAAAAGAATTGCATGGTTTCTTGGCATTTATGTAGCTTTTGCTAATATTGATCTACTCTATTTCTTGAAACTGAGTCATGGAGAGTGCCAATGACATTTCGTAGTCACAGAAAAAAATCAGAAATGGAATTACGACATTAGTTTCTGAATACAAGACCAATGGGTGTTTTTTTTTTCTTTTTCTTTTTGGTGTTTGTTTGTTTGTTTGTTTACATTGCTATATTTCATCTGGGTACCTTCTTAGAAATGAAGCTGAATATACCAGAAGCTGATGATGCTAAGAACAGATCAAATATGCTTCTCAAAAAAATTTTTTAACGCATCTGTGTATTCACGTATTCTGATTTTTGCTTACTAATTACTGTAATAACAAGAAGGGTATGGTGATCAAAACCAGAGAATATTAAAGGGACATTGTTTCTTCACTGAAGTAACTTCCTTCCTGAATAACTCTCAGGGGCACTAGCTTCCTCCTAGTGCATACATTAAGACTGCACGTTAAGAATATATCACATTGCTGAAGTTGTAGTTTTAGCTAGAAATCTGGGACCCATATATTCATGTTTAATGTTCTAGAGAATAACCTGTGGGTATTGTTCCCCCCGTATTTACCAGTTGTTCCTTCTATTAAAGCAAGAGCATTTTTGTTTTTCCTAGGTAAGGCTGTGAGGCTGTTAAGTGGCTGTGGAAAGCCACCAAGTTATTCTACTTCCTCAAATACCCTCTGCATCTATAATATTCTTTTTGGAGGATTTTAGGGCCTAAGTCAGAACCAACCAAAAGGCTTCAAATTTATTCCTGTTGCTCCACATCCAAGTAAGAGCCTTTTAAGACCTAATCAAATGAGTAATGGTGGCGACTTTCATCTCGAATATTCTTTTCTGGCTTTTGTTAAGGTAGAGAGAAGTCTGTTCAGCAGTCACTTTGTAACTAGTCATTAGAGTTCTTTTTCTGGCATGATGTTAAACTCAAATTGAGGGAAAATTGCCTAACATTCCTTGGAGACCAATTGCTTCCAACTAGACTGCTTATTAAATAATTCTAGTTCAGACCTACGATTGTTATATGTACCTTCATCCTCAATTCACTACGAACAAGCACATTTTTATTTCAACTAAGCATTAAATTCTGTAAATTAATCCTGGTTCTATGGGGTTGGATAATAGTTCTTAGAAAGTGACTACACTCTGCTCTCTGACTTTCACTGATGAGCAGTGAATACCTTCACTTATTTTGACCTTGACATCCCAGAGGGATCCTAATGATATATAATCTGTTTAAGTCATTATAGACATTTTCACACAGTTTCCACTTCCTCTCCCTTCCTCACATCTCGCCAAATATTTCCAGTTGCCTTTTTTAAGCACAAATTTGACACTGAATCAGAGAATTATATAGAAACTAAAATAGTAATCTGTCTTTGAAAAATAATCTGGATGTTAAATCTAGATGTTTATAAATCTGCTTGATTAATGCATGGGAATAATATGTCATATCAGATGTGCTATATAATTATAAATAATATTGGTTTTACTAAATTATGAGGAAATAAAATAACTTTCATTTCTGTTAGGTTTATCAAGGGAAATATTGCTCTTTTTGTAAGCATTTTTCTATGGTTTACTCTAATACATTCAAAGATTTATACACATAAACTGAAATTCCTTAGCTTACAAAGGAAAATGTTAGTAATGAAGTTAACCCCGCACTGCTTGACCACTAGGTACTTAAGCTACTCATTTATCAAATTTACATAGTTTTCTATTAATAATAAATAGTCACTACTGCACAGTACTTTCCAGAGAGGGTCTGTCTTGACGTAGCTCTTTGGATATACTAAGGAAATAAGTACTTGTCTCGAAAGTCCTGATGAGGCACTTTATAGGCGTTTGTCTAGAAGCGGGATTAGTAATGTCATGTAGATGATTGAGTTCACTGTCTTCCACCATGTCAATGAAAGAACATAGAATGAATAGAAAAAAATGATGATACTATGTAGGTGACACCTTTAAAAAAGGAATTATACTTTAAAAAAAGAATTAGACACATGAGATGCTCACAATGTTTATATAACTTCTTCGGATCTAGATTCACCAACAATTACAAAAACAACAAAAATCAGAGAAATTTCAATAGTAAGAGGATATCTGGTGCTAAGGAATTATAGTGTCTTTTCTTTTTGTTTTCTCCTCCTCCTCCTTTTTGTTCTTCTTTGATCGCAATGCCTTTGCTTGTGTTATTCCTTCTTTTTCTCTTCCCTTTCTCTACCCAAGCACTTTGCACCCAATTCTATATGTCAAACGTATTAAGTGTATTTCAAATAGCATATTCTTTTGTTCTCCAGTTTGTGGAAGTCAGCACTGAATCCTCACTCATTTATCTGTCTACACCTCTATCTTATACTGAAGTTACATATGCATGTCTCTCTCTCTCTCTCTCACACACACATACACACACACTCATGAAGTTTTAGATTATACTTACTCCTTTATGTTCTATATGTTACGTACAAGAAGCTCACTGGTATAGGATGTGGGTATTACTCCTTTTTGAAATTCAGAGACCCTAGTCTCATGTATTATCTGACTGAACATTTTAGCACTGGTTATGTAGAGATTTTTTGTTTGTTTTGTTAGGAAGGGTTATAAGTATATCCCCTCTGGGAAATCTTAATTTAGTTAGAGAGTTGGTGAATCATATATGTCAGTATTATAAATGCTATTCTGACTTCTTTGACTTGTCATTAGTAGCCCAGTAAACCCATCATCACCATAGTTTCTTTCTTTGGGTCATTATGGTGAATAGATGCCTATGAGAATAATTATCGTGTACTTACCTTTCTTCCCATGAAGCTTCTTGAAAGTTTCATATATCATTGCCTTGTATTTATTTTGCAAATGTATAATCCTTTCCCCCTTTAAATTTTATTTTGTAATTCTCATGCAATAAACTATACATATTTAAGGTACACAATTTGGTAAGTTTTAACACATGTATGCTCCTGTGAAACTATCATCACAATGAAAATAATAAACATATGGGGGCGCCTGCATGACTCAGTCAGTTAATCTCATACTCAGTGTCAGCTCAGGTCATGATCTCAGGGTCCTGGGATCAAGACCTGCCTCAGGCATCAGTTTGAGGATTCTGTCTGTCTTCCTCTGCCCCTCCCCCTACTCATTCTCTCTCTTTTTCTCAAATAAATAAATAAATCTTTTAAAAAATCCATTACTTACCAACTAACTAACTAAATAAATAAATCCTACGCAAAGTGCAAAGAAGAAAAAAGGAAGGAAGACTCATTCTACCAATACTGAACTCAAAAAGGCTAGCAAAATATTTCAGCAGAATCTTGAAGAAGAGTTTTTTTTGTTGTTGGTTTTTTTTTTTTTTTTTTAATTTCTAAATTCTTTTGTCTTCTCCATCCTGTAAGTAGCTGATAAGGTTCCTTTCTGAAACACCAATCTCATGATGTTAGTCCTTTACTGTAAAAGTTTTCTCCATTTCCCATCAACTGTAGGACAGGGTTAAAATTATTTAACATGGCACACATATTTAACAGATGACCCATATTTTTAAACTTCATTTAACACTGTTGATACTCTATAAACTTCAGTCATACGCAGTGGTATACAATGTGCTAGACTATCTTTCTGTATTGAGCCTCAGGATTTTGTATAGAATATTTTTGGTTTTGATTTTTTTTTTTTTTCTTTTTTAGTCTGGAATCCCTGTTATTTGGAGGAATTATTATTCACAGGTCAGGTTCAGACCGAATTGGCCCCACCTCAGCAAAGATTTCTTTGTCTTCCTTGTTACAAGGAGGTTTTCTTGTTTTTTGTTTGTTTCTTTTAGCTCTTACTGCATCTTGTACTTATCTCTGTAAACAGTTAGTGATCTAACTTCACCAAGTCTTAGTTATCTTATCTGTAAAGTGCAGGCAGTAAACCAGAATAATCTCTAAAGTCACCTCTGACTTTAATGTTCCTTAACAGCCACAGCTCCTGAGGAAGGCAGGTCAAGTGCTATTCAGAGCAGTGGCACCAAGAGATGGAATCCTCTGCCAAGTCATGACTGAGACACTACTGCCATTGCTTTCCGAATTAATCCCTAGCTCCTATGATTGTGCAGAAGTCATGTGCCTAATTTTTTCCCTTTTGGTTTCTGCATTTAGCCTATTTATGGCTTTAAAAATTTTTAGTTGGCTGATTTTACTAGGGTTTTGTTTTAATTTTGTTTTGCCATTATGAATTTTTAATTACTATACACTTGATTATATAAATTTTCCCTCTATGGTTGTGGGTTTAATATCATGCTTTAAATGGTGATAAAATCTCTGGACTGTAAAAATATGCATTTATTTTTCTTCCTTGTATTTAAGTGTTTTCTCTTTTTATATACTACATTGTAACATCTGAAATGTATTTATGTTTAACTAGTGAAGTATGAATCCTGACTTTTCCTCAAATGGCTAGCCAATTGTCCCAGAATTATTTATTGAATATCCCATTTCACATAACATGAAACATAACACACACACACACACACACACTTTTAAATTCAAGGGTTTATTTATTCCCATGTTACTAATAATTTCTATAAATTTATTGTGTTCTAAATTGTCTATTTTGGTTCTTGTGGAACACTTCATTCCTACAGTAGTTTTTTACTCTTTTTAAAGTTAAGTGGGACTAAATTATTATGTTTGGTAACAAGCCTCCTGGTTTGGATGGAGGAAAAATAAACAGAATTCCATATTTGCTTAAAATAGTGTGCCAGGGGCATATTATTAATTTAATCCTGTTGTTAAGTAGATCTGTGTATGTATGTGATCACTTCCTTTCTGTTAGGCAATATGTTAAAAAAATTTATATACTTTAATCCTTTAACGTTCACACTAATTCTATGAGATAGGTGCTATAAACCTATTTTACATATGACAACATTGACACTTACAATAGTTACTTAACTTGCCTGTGGAGCTGGTAAATGGTGGAGATCATATCATACACATTCCAGCCTGTTCCAAAGTTAATGTCCCCTTAAAACATTTTCATTATATCTTTTTTATCAACCTGATCTAGAACTCCTATGGTTATACTGGGTAGTTGACACTATCCAAAATACTGAATTTTCTTTCTTAAAAAAATTGAGAAAATCACAGGTAAGGAAGGCGAAAGGTAGGGGAGAATCCTGTCAGCAGATTGAAGATTTCATTTAAACTAGCATCTTTAATCTCACTTTTAAATTTATTGACATGTAAACATGGATGTATAGAAAAACAGTCCTTTCTCCATTATACTCAATGTACACATAGGTGTTTGAGAAAAGGCAGATTATGTCTTTTATATCATGCATATAAGAAAAATAAAAATTTGTAATGTAAAAAAAAAAAAAAAGCACTTAGAATGAATTCTAATTGCTCCTTATCATGAACACAGCTAAAACAAAGAATATGAATTCATAACTTCGACAGATGGGATTCTTTTTAACAGTATGAAGAAAATAATCTCATGTGGTATCTATGACCCATGTTGCAGGCCCACCTTATGGTTTCCACCCACACCAACCCCCACGCCTCACAAAACTGCTTCTATGATGACTAATTTTAAGGATGTTGTGATGGACCTTAAAATGGGTGGTAGAGGCACCTGTGTGGCTCAATTGATTAAGCATCTGCCTTCGGTTCAAATCATGATCTCGGGGTCCTGGAATCAAGTTCCGCATCAGGCTCCCTGTTCAGCAGTCTGCTTCTCTTTCTCTCTCCCTTTCTCTGCCCTTTCCCACTGCTCGTTCTCTCTCTCACAAATAAATAAAATCTTTTTTTATTTTTTTAAATGGGTGTTAAGTATAAAAAATATCTCTCATTGTGTATTTAACATTTATTTGGTAGCATTGTGTCCTGGCCCTGGATGGGGCCTTAGTCCGAATGCCCATGACTTTTCTGCTCACTCTGAGATCCTATGCCATTCCACAGTCACCAGTAAGTGACTGTCTCAAATTGAGAGCATCTATTCCAAAATATTCATTAATACTTTAATCTTCTTTCAGAGGTCAAACTTCCTCTCTATGTCTGCCATTTAAGGGCACTATTTGGCATCCACTGTCTTCCAGAAAGAGAGTACAGTAACTTCTTTTCTCACTACTCTTCCTCAACAGCTAGCTTGCTACAGCTTTGCCCCTCTAGAACTGTCATTTGGGATAGAAGAAGGAAAAATGGAAGCACTCACATTTCTTCTTGGGGGATGGCCTGAGGCCTTCCAGTAGAAGCCCTCAATTCTTAATTCTTTAATATTCATATCATAGATTCCTTTCTGGTGGAAACTCTCTTGATGCTCAGGATATTTTCCAGTACCTGGGCTATTCAGTTCTTCCTATCTGTTTTGATGACAGCCCACTCCACCAGTCCCCTGCTTATGAGAATCCTTCTCCCTCCCAAGTTTTCCTCTGAAACAGGACTTTAAATGACTCTGGACCTCTTTTTTCTATCCCATATACCCCATATTTAATCCAGGGGAACCGTTCCCATAGAAGCAGAGAGTAGAATGGTGGTTTCCAGGAGCTGGAAGGAAGAAGAAATGAAGAGTTGTTGGTCATGGCATACAAGTTTGAGTTATGCATCCAACAGACAATAGGAGATCTAACATGCAACTTAAAATGTCCTGAAAGAGTATGCCTATATCCTCACCACACACACACACACACACACACACACACAGAGTAACTGTGATGATGGATATATTAATTAGCTTGATTTAGTGATTATTTCACAATGCATATGTATATCAAATCATCAAGTTGTATATCTTAAAAATATGCAATTTCTAATTGTCATTTATACTTGAATAAATTTTCCTGTTTTCTTACAACTGCATGTGAATTGACATTATCCCCAAATAAGAAATTTTAAAAAATATTTTTGAATGAATGAAAAAATAATAATTGTTGCATCCTTTGCTCAGACCCATTGTGAGGAAGGCAGGCTATTCCCGCCACAAAAGCAGTTATCCTGTTCTTAGGCACCAGTTTGGGGAGGGGTAGAGGGAGAGAATCTTCAAGCAGACTCCCCACTAATTGTGCACCCAACTCAGGGTCAATCCCAGGAACTATTAGACCATGACCTGAGCCAAAAACCAAGAGTTGGATGCTTAACCAGCTGAGCCAGACAGGCACTCTAAGAGTGTATCCTTTACGAGATTATCAGGATGAACATTACCAGACTTGGGTGAGTGAATGTTTAAATTGAACCCTTCGGAATTGATCATAATTTAGTCTTATTTGTAAAACTATGTAGATAATTTTGCCCTTTGCTAACACTAAACATCTTAGGGGAGGAACAGGTTTGGAGAGGGAAATGGTATGTACAGTTTCAGAACAGCTAAGTTGGAGGAAACATTTAAACATTCACCACAGTCCTGTGAGGCACTATCCCTCCCTATTTTACATGTAAGAAGACAGAGGCCACAAATTTGTAAATGCTAAGGTTAGGATCTGAACCTAAGTCTGATTCTTGAGCCCAAAGAAGTCCATCTGTGTGTTGTTTTGTAGTACTCAAATATTTTGGTATTTGAGTAATTGTTGAACATATATAACAAGGATATTGTAATAATAACCATAATAGGTAATAATATTTAAAATGCCTTAAAATTTAGACTACTCTAAAACTTAACCTTGCAAAAAAATAGGAAATAATGAGTAAAAGAGATAAAAGGTCATTGGAGAAGGAATAGGGAAAAAGTAAAGGGAAGGTGACTATGTTCTAATTTAAGATGAAGATTTTTATATATAAATTTTCTTTAGGTTCAGTATGATATACTAAATCCTCACATGTCCATGATTATTGAAAGACGGTATTTTTGTTGTCAATGCAGGAATTTCGTAGCTTTCTCATTTGAACTGCTATAAGAAATTATATCATGCAAACAGGGAAAGTAACATCAGTTTTAAGTATGTTATGAAAGTTGTTGAAAATATTCCTTAAATGTATCCTTAGGTGCCTTAAAAAAATAAAAGCATTAATGAATACTATGTGATTCACACTATTTAAATAAAATCTCTTGGTTGGTAACAATTTGCCCTCATGCCTCACTTTTAATCCTTAGATCTAAAGCTATTTTATACATTTAATACCTAGAGCACTTAAATAAATTACTTAAAGAGTAATTTAAAGAAATTACTTTAAGATACTTAAAGAAATTAAATGATTTGTATGTCATTGTGAATTCAGAAGCAGAATAAAGAAATAAAATGCTAGGCTCTGACACAACCCAAATATTACCTTTCAAAGCTTAGATGATCTCCCTTTTAATTTCTGAATAGGAGGTGTAGGCATTCTTTCTAAAAATGTCTGTAGATTTGGGGGGGAAGTTGGCAAAGAGCAAACACTTGGACTCCTTGTGGCAGTGCCTTTGTTCTCTGGAAGACAGATTGCTATTCCAGTTACAGTATTGGTTTGCTACAAAAAGGCTGCTGTTATTTTTTCTTCCCGGTTGTCTATTATGGAAGCTTGCAGATGTACCTTCTCTTGTTGTAAATAAGTCAGAAATTCCCATTATTTTGGTGGGTTGGGAGTGGTAGTAGTGGTTATTTTTGCCTAAGGACCTTCTTCTCTCTCCCTTTCTCTGCCCTTTCCCACTGCTCGTTCTCTCTCTCACAAATAAATAAAATCTTTTTTTTTTTTTAAATGGGTGTTAAGTATAAAAATGTCTCTCATTGTGTATTTAACATTTATTTGGTAGCATTTTTACTTAAGGACCTAATAGTTAAAGCAACAGAAAATAAATATGGGCTTCTTAGTTATCAGACCAAAAGAAAAAATAAAAGGCCAAAAGTGAATGAGGAATGAGGAATCACCCCATCACAACTGCAGTAAAAGAGATAAAAGCTTTCCATAATAGCTCTGATAAATAAGACAGTGATACTTAGTATTACAGTGAAATTTGGTGGTTTACTCTAGAAGTAGTATCAACAGAGCAGCATTAATGTCCCTTTCCTTTTTTATTTTCTTTCCAAGTTTTTATTTAAATTCCAGATAGTTAGCATAGAGTGGAATATTACTTTCAGGCATAGAATTTAGTGATTCATCAATGGCATCTTAAATATTCTACCTTTGTTTTATTTTTAAAATTCTATTCTACCCTGTACTGTACTGAAAAGATCACTAAAGTCCTAAGAAGAAAAGCAGAGTCAAATCAGGAGGAGTATTGTTTGTGGGGAAGAACGTTAACAAAGCATTCCACCACTTTTATCACTGTGTGTCTGCAAACATGAGGAGAAATGAAAATTGTCTTATTTATAAAGAAATTTAAAATAATAACATGATTGTATTCAATACATACATTTAGATATATGCATTTAGAAAGTGGGAATGTATTAAAAAATCTCTTTAAATGCCCTAAATCTAAACTTTGTGCCAAGTGGTTTTCAGATATAAGAATTTGACTTGGTCATAGAGTTATTCAGATAATAATATCCTGCCTTGATTCGGAAAATACAGTAGAACACACAGCACAAAAAGGAGGGGAAGGGGAAGACCCTTAAAAACATGAGACATTATCTTAAAAATTTAAATACTTGAAACTTGACATTTGTAATAACCTGTTATCAAAATTCTTCCTTTTTTTCTTAAAAGGTGACCCTGGTTTAGATTCCCCACCATTCCCTTCTGATATTGTATTTTTCACTGTTCTTACCTGTAACTTTACTCAAACGTTAACTCAGTTGCCACTACTGGAATAAAAGAATCAAAATACATACTGTTTTCTAACAGGTCTGTAAATGATATGTGAAGTGTAGACTTGGAAAGTAGTGAATAACATGTCCAATGGTTCTGATTTGCAAACTGAGGTACAATAATTTTATACGAAGGTTACACATGTTTCTCTGACTCACTAAAGTCACTGGAGGGCAAAGACTAAGATAAAAATCAACAGTTGGTGATCTTATAATATTATCTCCTCACTTAAACACGTATCTTTTTTTTTCTGGCAATTTCAAATACTGAGAGGTATGCAGAAAAAAATTCTAAAAAATCACTATTCTCACTATGTAGACACAATACAAACAAGCTTGATTCTCTACTCTCCTGATTCATAACATACTAGGACACACAGATATACAACTGGATACCAGTATCAGACATGCAAAAACAAAACAAAACAAAACAAAACAAACCAACAATAACAAGAAATAATAAGGGCAGCAAAACTATAAAACATTGATTTGACAATCAAAAGTACCTCTATATAGGGTCAATTATCTTTATGTTAGCAAAAAGTTGAACAAAGAGGGGCACCTGGGTGGCTCAGTGGGTTAAGCCGCTGCCTTCAGCTCAGGTCATGATCTCAGGGTCCTGGGATCGAGTCCCGCATCGGGCTTTCTGCTCAGCAGGGAGCCTGCTTCCCTCTCTCTCTCTGCCTGCCTCTCTGTCTACTGTGATTTCTGTCAAATAAACAAATAAAATCTTTAAAAAAAAAAAGTTGAACAAACATTAATAGTCCTTAAATATATTCTATATTGTACATTTGATGTTCCCAGAAGTGACTTTAACGGATGACATAATTATGGTTTGTGGTCTGTGCTTACACAATAATGGAAATGAAGAAAACATTCAACCCTAAATTCAAAACTAGATTTATTCATTCCCTTATATAAAGTGATATAATTATGGAGTGATATTGCATCATATCAAAGTCCTTTATACTCAAGGCAAGGGGATTATGCAGTGTATACATGGTGGGGTGGGAATCTTGGGTCCATTTAAGAATTTTGCTTACTACACTAGGTTTTAGAGTACGTTTTATAAATTAGCATTTCTCACAATAGCCAAAAAGTGGCAGCAACATAGGTGTCCATTGACCCATGACTAAAGAAAACATACACAGAAATATTATTCAGCCTTAAAAAGGAAGAGAATTCTGACCCATGCTACAACATAGATGAATCTTGAGTACACTGTACTGAGTGAAATAAGCCAGTCACAAAAACACAAATACCATGCCATCCAACTATATGATATGCTAAATGTAGCAAATTCATAAAAACCAGAAGTATGATATTCATTTTGCCAGGGACTGAGGGTAGGGAGGAATGGGGAGTTCTCATTTAAAGGGTATAGAGCTTCAGTTTTTGTTAAATTCAAAGAATTCTGGAGATTGGTTGTAGGACAGCATGATATATACTTAACACTACTGAACTATGTACTTAAAAATGGCTAAGATGGTAAATTTTATGTCATCTATGTTTTATTACAGTTAGCAATAAAAGAAGAAAATGAACTTTCAGCATAAAAATAAATCAGAGATGTAAGAGCTTTTTCTCTTTGTGCTGTAAGTTAACTAATAAAAAATCTACCAAAAAAAAAAAAAGCAATGAAAAAAAAATGTATTGTGGGCTATAGTTCTCAAGGAAGGCTTTGTGGAGATACAGTTCTTAACTTAGTTTTTAAAAAATAAATAATGTTTGGATACTCAGAAAGACAGAATAAATGGGACAAACTTGCCAAGAAATGGAGTTATGTGAGAGAGGGATCTCTTAGCCAGAAGAACTATATAGAAAGTGGGTATTTTGTTTATCTTTATTTTTTTATTATTTATTTTATTTTTGTTATTTTTTTTAAGAAAGTGGGTATTTTTAAAGAGAGTTAAGGTAAGCATGTAAAATGTTTTTAAATGGTAAATTAAAGGAAATGGATTTTAGTCTACAGTTTTTGAGGAAGTATTGAAATACTACAATGTATTCCATGATACTGCTGCCTAGGAGCCCTGGCCTTGGGTTATACATTCCTGGAGGAAATGGAATGTGACAGCAGAATGTTTGGTTAATAGATTCAAAATTATTTGTTTTCCTAATAAAATGTTTTCCTATCACATACAACATACAAAGCAGTTATTTTTATTCAAGTTGCACTAAAGAATCAATTACTGATATTGAATAATCTGTCTTATTGAAGCTAAGGCAAAGAACGTGTCTTAATTTATCTTTGTCTCTTTCTCTAAGACATACCTCAGTGCCTTGCACATAGTGATTGTTTAGAAAAAGTGTTATGCTGAGGAATGTAAGTGATCTCTCCTGAAAATTACATCTGTAAAACTTTGCAGCTGTAACCCAGATAGAAAGCAAAATACAGTGCTAAATTCTTGCTAGACAGTGTAATCTTTCACAATTCTTTACAAGTAATTCTAACTGGAACTGACATTCAATACAGAACACTTTTAATGGAACTTATGATGAAAAACAATCTTTATTAAAAGAGTATACATAATATTTTTAGAAACAAACAAACAGACAAATGAGATCTCCAAAATTTCAGGGAGATATCTTTGTAGGTATTTAAAGACACTTCAACTTCTTGGGCTCCTGAGTGGCTCAGCTGGTTCAACATCTGAGGTTTGGGTCATGATTTCAGGGTTGTGGCTCTGTGCTGGGTATGGCCCCTACTTAAGATTTTCTCTTCCCTCTCCCTTTGCCACTCCCCCTCCTAAAGAAACAAACAAACAAATAAGAACTTCAACTTCTTTGAATTGTTTTCACTCATCTATTGAGTCAACTCTATTTTGAGTTACTCAACAGGGGTTAAGCCTTTAATTCTTTTTTTATTAATTATTTTTATTAACATATAATATATTATTTGCCCCAGGGGTATAAGTCTGTGAATAATCAGCTTACACGTCTCACAGCGCTCACCATATCACATACCCTTCCCAATGTCCATAACCCAACTACCCTCTCCCTAGCCCCCCAGCAACCCTCAGTTTGTTTTGTGAGAATAAGAATCTCTTATGGTTTGATCTCATCTTGTTTCACTTTATTCTTCCCTAGTGCCTACAACCCTCCATCCTGCCCCTTTAATTCCTCGTATCAGAGATCACATGATAATTGTCTTTCTCTCATTGACTTTTTTCACTCAACACAATACCCTCTTGTTCTTTCCACATCATTGCAAATGGCAAAATTTCATTTCTTTTGATGGCTGCATTGTATTCCATTGTATATACATACCACCTCTTCTTTATCCATTCATCTGTTGATGGACATCTAGTTTCTTTCCATAGTTTGGCTATTGTGGACATTGCTGCTTTAAACATTCAGATGTACACCCCTTTCAGATCACTACATTTGTATCTTTAGGTTAAATACCCAGTAGGAAAGTTGTTGGGCTGTAGGGTAGCTCTATTTTCAACTTTTTGAGGAACCTCCATGCTGTTTTCCAGAGTGGCTGTACCAGCTTGCATTCCCCTACCAACAGTGTAGGAGAGTTCCCCTTTTTCCGCATCCTCACCAGCATCTGTCATTTCCTGATTTGCCAATTTTAGTGATTCGTCTGGTGTGAGGTGATATCTCATTGTGGTTTTGATTTGTACTTCCCTGATGCTGAGTAATGTGGAGCACTTTTTCATGTGTCTGTTGGCCATCTGGACGTCTTCTTTGCAGAAATGTCTGTTCATGTCCTCTGCCCATTTCTTGATTGGATTATTTGTTCTTTGGATGTTGACTTGATAAGTTCCTTATAGATTTTGAGTACTATCCCTTTATCTAAGATGTCATTTGTGAATATCTTCTTCCATTCTGTCAGTTGTCTTTTGGTTTTGTTGACTGCTTCCTTTGCTGTGCAAAAGCTTTTGCTTTTTGCTTTAATGAAGTCCCAATAGTTCATTTTTGCCCTTGCTTCTCCTACCTTTAGCGATGTTTCTAGGAAGAAGTTGCAGCAGCTGAGGCTAAAGAGGTTGCTGCCTCTGTTCTCCTCAAGGATTTTGATGGAATCCTTCCTCACACTGAGGTCTTTCATCCATTTTGAGTCTATTTTTTTGTGTGGTGTAAGGAAATGGTTCAGCTTCATTTTTCCACTTGTGGCTGTCCAATTTTCCCAACACCATTTGTTGAAGAGGCTGTCTTTTTTCCATAGGACATTCTTTCCTGCTTTGTCAAAGATTAGTTGATCATAGAGGTGAGGGTCTATTTCTGGGCTCTCTGTTTTGTTCTATTGATCTATGTGTCTGTTTTTGTGCCAGTACCATACTGTCTTCATGATTACAGCTTTTTAATAGAGCCTAAAGTCTGGAATTGTGATGCCACCAACTTTGGCTTTCTTTTTCAGCATTCCTCTGGCTATTCAGGGTCTTTCTGGTTCCATATAAATTTTAGGATTATTTTTTCCATTTCTTTGAAAAAAATGGTTGGAATTTTGATAGGGATTGCATTAAACGTGTAGATTGCTTTAAGTACTATAACATTTTCACAATATTTATTCTTCCAATCAATGAGCATGGAATGTTTTCCATTTCTTTGTGTCTTCCTCAATTTCTTTCATGAGTACTTGATAGTTTTCTGGCTACAGATTTTTTACCTTTTTGGTTAGGTTTATGCCTAGGTATCTCATGGTTTTTGGTGCAATTATAAATGGGACTGCTTAAATTCACTTTCTTCTGTTTTGCTGTTGGTATATAGAAATGCAACTGATTTCTGTGCATTGATTTTATATCCTGACACTTAACTGAATTACTGTTTGAGTTCTTGCAGCTCAGGAGTCTTTTGGGTTTTCCACATATAGTATCATATTATCTGCAAAGAGTGAGAGTTTGACTTCTTTGCTAATTCTGATACATTTGATTTCTTTTTGTTGTCTGATTGCTAAGGCTAGGACTTCTAGTACTATGTTGAATAGCAGTGATGATAATGGACATCTCTGCCATGTTCCTTACCTTAGCAGAAAAGCTCTCAGTTTTTTGTTTTTTTTTTTTTTTCCATTGAGAATGATATTCACTGTGGGTTTTTCATAGATGGCTTTGATGGTATTGAGGTATGTACCCTCTATGCCTGCACTTTCAAGAGTTTGATTAAGAAAGGATGCTGTACTTTGTCAAGTGCTTTTTCAGCATCTATTGAGAGTATCATATGGTTCTTATTCTTTCTTTTATTAATGTATTGTATCACATTGATTGATTTGAACCAACCTTGCAGCTCAGAAATAAATCCCACTTGATCGTGGTAAATAATCCTTTTAATATACTGTTGGATCCTACTGACTAGTATTTTGATGAGAATTTTTGCATCTGTGTTCATCAAGGATCTTGGTCTTTAATTCTCTTTTTTGATGGGATCTTTGTCTGGTTTTGGAATCAAGGTAATGATGGCCTCATAAAATGAGTTTGGAGGTTTTCCTTCCATTTCTATTTTTTGGAACAGTTTCAGGAGAATTGGAATTAATTCTTCTTTAAATGTTTGGTAGAATTCTCTTGGGAAGCTCTGGCCCTGGGCTCTTGTTTCTTTGGGAGATTTTTGATGGTTTCTTCAATCTCCTTGCTGGTTATGGGTCTGTTCAGGTTTTCTATTTCTTCCTGGTTTAGTTGTGGTAGTTTATATGTCTCTAGGAATGCATCCACTTCTTCCAGATTGTCAAATTTTCTGGTGTATAGTTGCTTAGAATATGTTCTTATAATTGTTTGTATGTTTTTGGTGTTGGTTGTGATCTCTCCTCTTTCATTCATGATTTTATTAATATGGATCATTTCTCTTTTCTTTTTGATAAGTCTGGCCAGGGATTTATCAATCTTATTAATTCTTTCAAAGAACCAGCTCCTAGTTTCTCTGATTTGTTCTACTGTTCTTTTGGTTTCTATTTCATTGATTTCTGCTCTGATCTATTATTTCTCTTCTCCTGTTTGGCTTAGGCTTTCTTTGTTGTCCTTTCTCCAGATCCTTTAGGTGTAGGGTTAGGTTGTGTACTTGAGACCCTTTTTTCTTTCTTGAGAAAGCCTTGTATTGCTATTTACTTTCCTCTTGTGACCACCTTTGCTGTGTCCCAAAGATTCTGAACAGTTGTGTTTTCATTTTCCTTTATTTCCTTGAATTTTTTCAATTCTTCTTTAATTTCCTGGTTGACCCACTCATTCTTTAATAGGATGCTCTCTAGCCTCCATCTATTTGAGTTCTTTCCAACTTTCCTCTTCTTGTGATTGATTTTCTAGCTTCAGAGCATTGTGGTCTGAAAATATACAGGGAATGATCCCAGTCTTTTGGTACCGGTTGAGACCTGATTTGTGACCAGCTTGTGATCTATTATGAACAATGTTCCATGTGCACTAGAAAATAATGTAAATTCTGTTGCTTTGGGATGAAATGTTCTGAATATATCTGTGATGTCCATCTGGTCCAGTGTGTCATTTAAAGTCTTTATTTCCTTGTTGATCTTCTGCTTAGATGATCTGTCCATTTCAGTGAGAGGGCTGTTAAAGTCCCCTACTATTATTGTATTATTATCAGTGTGTTTCTTTGATTTTGTTATTAATTGGTATATATAATTGGCTGCTCCCATGTTAATGGCATAGATAATTAAAATTATTAGATCTTCTTGTTGGACAGACCCTTTAAGCATGATATAGTGTCCTTCCTCATCTCTTATTATAGTCTTTAGCTTAAAATCTAAGTTGCATGATGTAAGGATTGCCACCCCAGCTTTGCTTTGATTTCCATGAGCATGGTAAATTGTTTTCCAGCTGTTCACTTTAAATCTGGAGGTGTCTTTTGGTCTAAAATGAGTTTCTTGTAGACATTGTATTGATGGTTCTTGTTTTTTTTTATCCATTCTGATACCCTATTCTTTTGATTAGAGCATTTAATCCCCTTGCATTCCGGGTATCTATTGAAAGATATGAATTTAGTGCCATTGTATTGCCTGCAAGGTGACATTACTATATATTGTCTCTGTTCCTTTCTGGTCTGTTACTTTTAGTTTCTCTCTTTGCATAGAGGACCCCTTTCAGTATTTCCTGTAGGACTGGTTTGGTGTTTGCAAATTCTTTTAATTTGTGTTTGTCCTGGAAGCTTTTTATCTCTCCATTTTCAATGACAGCCTAGCTGTATATAGTGTTCTTGGCTGAGTATTTTCTCGTTTAGAGCTCTGAATATATCAGGCCAGTCCTTTTTGGCCTGCCAGGACTCTGTGGATAGGTCTTCTTCCAATCTAATATTTCTACCATTGTATGTTACAGACTTCTTGTCCTGAGCTGCTTTCAGGATTTTCTCTTTGTCATTAACATTTGTAAGTTTTACTATTAGATGATAGGGTGTGGACCTATTTTTATTGATTTTCAGGGGGGTTCTCTGTGCCTCCTGGATTTTGATGTTTGTTCCCTTTGCCATACTAGGGAAATTCTCTGCTATAATTTGCTCCAATACACCTTCTGACCCTCTCTCTCTTCTTCTTCTGGGATCCCAATTATTCTAATGTTGTTTCATCTTAATATCACTTACCTCTCAAATTCTCCCCTCATGGTCCAGTAGTTGTTTGTCTCTCTTTTGCTCAGCTTCTTTATTCTACATCATTTGGTCTTCTATATCACTAATTCTCTCTTCTGCCTCATTTATCCTGGCAGTAAGAGTCTCCATTTTTTATTGCACCTCATTAATAGCTTTTTAAATTTCAGCTTGGTTAGATTTTAGCTCTTTCAATTCTCCAAAAAGGGATTTTATTTATCCAGAAAGGATTTCTCTAATATCTTCCATGTTTTTTTCAAGGCCAGCTAGTACCTTGATAATCGTCATTCTGAGCTCTAGTTCTGACATACTACCAATGTCCGTATGGATTAGGTCCCTAACTGTTGGTACTGCTTCTTGTTCTTTTTTTTTTTTTTTTTTTTTTTTTTTTTTTTTGTGGTAAGTTTTTCTGCCTTGTCATTTTATCCAGATGAGAATATATGAACAAGGGAATAAAACACTAAAAGGGTGGCAAAGACCCCAGAAAAATGTATGCTGACCAAATCAGGGGTAAAAAAGAATATGAATATATATATATATGACTGGTGAATAGAACAGAGCTACCCCCTTGATTCTGGGTGTATTCTGGTCTCTTAGAAGAAACTACCTCTGAAAATTTTAATGAAAGAAAAACATATATATACAAAAATAAGTGTAAACACAATGAAGGGATGGAATATGACTGTAAAAATGAAAATTTTTAAAATATTCTAAAAAAATAATTGATAAGCTAAGTTGGTTGGAAAAAGAAAAAAAAAGAGGAGAGAATGTAATCAGGCAGGAGACTAGAACAATGCCATGTGCTAGATTTAGGGTATATTTTGATCTATTAGAAGAAGTTTTATCCCAAAATTTTAAAGAGAAAAACCTATATGTATACAAAAAACAAGGTTAAATACAATGAAGGGATGAATTATTACTGTAACAATGAAGGTTTTAAAAGTTTTTTTTTAAAAAGGTATTGTTAAGATAAAGTAGTTCAAAAGTGTTAGAAGAGGAAAGAGGAATAGTTATAAAAATAGAATAAGAAAAAAGTAAAAATTAAAAAATTAAAAATTAAAAAAAAATTATTTTGCAAGACTACAGGATCATAGTGGCAGAGCCATGAATTCTGTGTTGCTTTCCTCTAGCTCTGGAGTTTCGCTTTTCTTGTCTATTGGTGAATTTGGTCTTGCCTGGATGTTCTTCCTTATCTTCTCAGGGAGGGGCCTGTTGCAGTGATTCTCAAATGTTTTTGCCCAAGGTAGAATTGCACTGTCCTTGCCAGTGGCCAGGCTAACTAATCTGTTTGGGTTTGCTCTCAGTAGCTTTTGTTGCCAGGCTAAGTAATCTGCTTGGGTTTGCTCTCAGTAGCTTTTGTTCCCTGAATGCTTTCTGTACAGCTTAGGAGGTCAGGAATGAAGATGGTGGCCTCCCAGTCTCTGGCCCAGAGGAACTAAGAGCTTGGGACCCCACTCTTCAGTGCACCTTCAGAGAAAAGCAGTCAATCACTCCCATCTTCCTGGTCTCTGGCTACACTCTGAGCTCACCCATCTTGTGACTGAGTGTTTCTGTCTCTGGCGCACAGCCCTGTTTGGAGTCTTCAAACTCAGCAGATTCTAGCTGCTGGCTCCCATGCCACTCCTCCTGAAGGAGGAAGGAAGGGGTCTCTCTGGATCTGCCACTTGCAGGGCCCGTGCTTGAAGAAAATTGGCCCGACTCTGCCTTGGATCACGGTTTAAAGTTACCCCTATCTGAGAGCTCACTCCTCAGCTCTGTCTCTGTAGTCAGCTTCCCTGCTCCAATACCTGGCAGCTCCGCTACACTCAGACATCCCTGGTCTTTCTGTAACCCGGTGGGTCCTGACATCACCCTGTCCCTGCTTAGCCTCTGGAGTGATGTCCCTCAGTGGAGAAGACTTCTAAGAGTTCTGATTTTGTGCTCCACTGCTCCACTGCTTGCTGGGAGCTGGCCCCTCCCCATGCGGTCTATCTTCCCATCGTTTTGGATTCACTTCTCTGCATGTCCTACCTTCCAGAAAGTGGTCAATTTTCTGTTCCTAGAATTGCTGCTCTTCTATCTCCTGTTGAGTTTGTAGGGGTTTGGAATGGTTTGATAAATATCTAACTGAACTCCTGGGACCTGATGTCAATTCAATCTGCTACTCCTCTATCATTTTACTTCCCCCTAGTCTCAGCTTTACTTCTTAACTATAGTCCCAGAATTTTCCATATGGAGGCACAGTCCTGGTAATGTTTTACTTTCTGAGCAGCTAGCTCCAACTGTATTGAAACTTCAAAAGGCCTGGCTATGCTTTCCAGTTTCTCCATTGATATAATTAAAATATATGCTGAGTTATTTAAGAAATGAGTATTCATAACTTGAACAGATGAAGGCCACCACATAATCTACATTCTGCCTAAACTCATTGGCAAATTAAACTTAAATACAGATCTGGGAGCTCTTTCTTTCATTTGCTCCTAGTGAGAGATAAAAGTTATAAGAGACTTGAAGTCTGTGGAGTATGGAAGTGGGAGTTACTTTATTAATAAAAGTATAAAATTATAATAGAAAATTAGGTTCAGAAACTTGCATGGCATCTGTGCAAGTGAGGAGCCCTGAAGCTTATGCTTCATTTATTTCTATGAAAAATCTATCTGGTCTTGCTTCTGTGGCCAGATAGTGACACTGGAAGTTTGATTGTGTTGGAAGTGGAAGGTCTTCTCATCAATAGATACCTTGTTCTTGCTTTAATGAGTTATTTCCCCCACTCCACCCCACTCTCTCAATTGTGGTATTCAATTTAATACAAAATTTATATAATTTATTTTCTCCTCTTTTTCTATTATAACTTTCTGGCAAGTGTGCTAATAGCTAAGTTGATTCACATCTGTGTTTTAAATAGGCATATTTCCAGAGAATCTTTTAAATTTAACATGAACTTTACATATTTGATGTGTTGTGTATATACTCTATCAACACTTATGCACAAAATAAGGGAATGTGGTTGGTGATCAAGTACTTAATATTATTCTTATTTTTTTATTTTTTTAAAAATATTTTATTTATTTATTTGACAGAGAGAAATCACAAGTAGACAGAGAGGCAGGCAGAGAGAGAGAGAGAGAGAGGGAAGCCGGCTCCCTGCTGAGCAGAGAGCCTGATGTGGGACTTGATCCCAGGACCCTGAGATCATGACCTGAGCTGAAGGCAGCAGCTTAACCCACTGAGCCACCCAGGCATCCCTTATTCTTATTTTTTATAACATCTTTAAAAATTGAGGTGTCAACAGATGCTTGTAAATTCTAAGTAAACTGATTTTGTTATTTTATAAAGAATATAATGCATAAAAATTGAATTGTGAAATCTACAGAGTGCTGAGTATGAGAAGAATTTATAAACTCTATCTGATAAGTTGATATTTGAAATCAATTTATCCAAAGATTCATAGACTGACCACTCTATTCTACCAACTGTCCTATAATTTCAAATCATTTAATCTGTTCATCCATGAAGAATTTCTCTTATGATACTGCCTGCTTCCCATAATCCTCAACCCTAACCCACATTTTGGAAACATATGTGATAAATGCTCATTTCTTATACTAAAATGATGTGATTATAAGGATTCACATGTTTGATTTACTTGGTTTTTAAATTAATAGCAAAAGCTAGTATATTTAGGTCAGAAGAAACTAGAAATAATGCCATTTATTTGTAAATACAGTGTAACTAGAATAGATTATGCAATATCTTGATTTGTCAACCAGGACAATTCAGAATCAAGGATCTTAAGTGATTTAATAAAGTTTTTCAAATATATATTTTCTTTTTTCTTAATTTTTTTTATTTTTTTAAAGATTTTATTTATTTATTTGACAGAGAGAGATCACAAATAGTCAGAGAGGCAGGCGGGGAGGGGGGGAAGCAGGCTTCCTTCTGAGGAGAGAGCCCAATATGGGGCTTGATCCCAGGACCCTAAGATCATGACCTGAGCCAAAGGCAGAGGCCTAACCCACTGAGCCACCCTGGCACCTTTTAAATGTAGATTTTTCTATATAGAAACTTTTTGGTAAATTCTGAGATTGTTCAACCCAAAAAACTGTGTGGTAATATATATTGTGTTTTTTTTCTTTTGTTCTTCTTTTTTAAAATTTTTATTTAGAGATAACTGACATATAACATTAGTTTGATTTATACAGCATACTTGGATGTTTATATATTGTGAAACAATCACCACAATAAGTCTAATTTACATCCATTACCATACACAGTTATAATTTTCTTTTTCTTGTGATGAGAACTTTTAAGATTTACTCCCTTCGCAACTCTCAAATATAAAATACAGTATTATTAACTCTGGTTGCTGTTCTGTGTATTACCTGACTTATTTATTTTATAACTGGGAGTTTGGATTTTTTAACCCACTTCACAACCATTTTGTCCACCTTCCTTCCCCTTCCTCTCATGTCTGGCAACCACCAGTCTATTCTCAGTATACATGAGCCTGTTTGTTGCTATTTTTGCTGTTTTAAATTCCACATATATGTTCAGATCATATGGTATTTGTGTTCTTCTATTTGTTTCACTTAACATAATGCCCTCAAAGCCCATCCAAGTTGGTGCAAATGGCAAGATTTCTTTCTGTTTTATTATTGAAAAAATTTCCATTGCATATATATCCATATTCTTTATCCCTTCATCCATTGATAGACACTGTGGAGGAATTTCTATATTGTTTTCTATGGTAGCTACACCATGTACATTCTCACCAACAGTTCACAGGCTTTCCCTTTCTTCACATCCTCACTAACACTTGTTATTTCTTGTCTTTTTGATAATAGCAATTCTGACAGGTGTGAGGTGATATCTTATTGTGGTTTTGATTTGCATTTCCCTAATGATAATGACTTTGAGCACTTTTCCATGTGCCTTCTGGCCATCTCTATGTCTTCTCTGGAAAAAATTCAGTTCAGATCTCTGTTTATGTTTTAATAGAATCTTTTTTTTTATATTGAGTTATATGAATTCTTTATATATTTTGTATATTAACTTCTTTATCAGATATATGATTTGTGAAACCATTCCCATTCAGTACATTGCCTTTTCATTGTGTTAATACTGTCCTTTGCTCTTCAGAAGCTTTTTAGTTTGTTGTAGTTCCCTTTGTTTATTTTTTGCTCTTGTTGCCTTTGCTTTGGTGTCAAGTCAAAATCATCATCATGAAGCTTACTGCTTTTTTTCTATGTAACTAGTTTCTTTTTTCTGGTATTTTTTTCACATTTAATTTTCCTTTTTTTTTTTTAACTTAAGTAATATAACAAATTTTTTAAAAAGTTTATCTTTTAAATGCATGCCCACTAGTTGCCTTAATAGGAATATGTGTTGAAATGTGCTCAAGATTTTTTTTTTTTAATCATATAATTTAGAGTCAAAGGCGGAGAGAGATTTGATGATGGGGAATCCTTAGAAAAACTGTTAAAGCAAGGTTGTATCAAGACTCAGCAATGGAGGCAAGATGTATGGGATTAAAAGGTAACTACTAGGTCACACTCCATAGTCTCTTTGTTAGGAGATGTGACTATGAGAGGGAAACCGTATAAAATGTTATATATTTTTTGAGGACGGATCCCAGAGTGCCCTGTGTAGTAAGTAGGTCATCGGTGTGACTTTTCTGTCCTGTAATCTGCTCTGCTCTTCATGGCCAAGTTTTATAAATGTCACTCCCACTAAGTGCCTCCCTTTCCTAACTCTGCATTTACTCTCCAACTCATTAACTCTAACTTCAGCTTTGATTACATCACCTGAAATGTCATTTTTGGGGAACCATTTGTTTCACTCTTGCCAAAACTACTGGGAATAGCTTTGAGCATTATCTTATATGATGTCCATTATGGAAATTTACATTATTTATTTTAGTTTTAGTTTTTTTTTTAATTCATACTATGTAAGACATACTTTTTTGAGTTAAAAATTCAGAAAGACCCAGATATCAATAAAGAAGCTTATAAAAACACCTGCAATTTTACTACCCAGAAAAAAAATTCATTGATATAGTTCTATTTCTCTCTCTCTCTCATGAACACAAAATCAAGTCATAATGTATATTTAGAGAAGCTTACTAATTTTGTTAATTAAGCTTTATGTTATAAATATTTCCTCATGTCAGTAAATATTCTTCAAACAGAACATCTATAATGACTATATAATATTCTAGTTTATGGATATAGCTAATTTTAACATTTTATTAAATTAAGAATATTTCAAACTTCCACAATTACAGATAATGTTGGGAAAATATCCTTGCACATAAAATTGTTTATACCTAATGGTAAATATTTTCTAGGATAGATTTGAGAAAGTATAATTACCAAAGCAAGAGATATGGCCATTTGTAAGGTCTTAGATCCTTGAAACTAATTTGTTTTTCAGAGAGTTGCTGAAATTTTTGCCAGGACTGAGAAAATCTCAGTTTTATTACATACTTGCTAAACTTTTCCAGTTAGGTAAAAATTTGATGC
>NC_081559.1:22307987-22330499 GCF_022355385.1 Mustela nigripes | reverse complement strand
TGGTTTTATTTTGTATTTCTAAAGGGTGTGTGATATAGAGGGCAATCTGGCTAATTATCTCACAACCTTTACAAAAACTTCCTTTCTAATGGGTTCTTTCTTTGTTAATCATTTATGATTTTTCTTGGTTTTATTTTGTATTTCTAAAGGGTGTGTGATATAGAGGGCAATCTGGCTAATTATCTCACAACCTTTACAAAAACTTCCTTTCTAATGGGTTCTTTCTTTGTTAATCATTTATGATTTTTCTTAATTTTCTATGAAATTGCAAAATTCTCTCTTGGATTTTATTCCTCTTGGGAGCTTTATCATTATAGTCTGATTCCCCCATGTCAATGAATTAATTAATTTTATTGTCTTGTCTCATCATCCTACATGGATATCTCTTATTTTGTATGTAATAAAATATGATGTCAAAATATATTCCATATTTCCATCAAAAGTATCAACACAAAAGATTTCATACACATTGCACTAATTTATAGGTGACCCATGTGATGTACATACCCATTAAGAGATTTATATTTATTTATTGTTTTTGTCTGATTTGGGAAAATATAGGCCCATTAAAAATCCTGTATAAAAATCCTTCTTGTTCAGAGGATTAAGGAGGTTAAGAAGAAAGGTGTCGAATTTGTATTTTAACAATGTTATTTAAGAGCTATAGTTGATATATTTTCTTAAAACTATTTTCATGTTTCTTCTCACACTTAAAATTGTTAAAATTTGAGGAAGCAATACATATTTCATTACCAAAAGTTAATTGCATAAAAATAACAATGATGTCATCTAACAAAAATGTATTTAATTCAGCACAGTTGGAAAAGGAGGGTTGCTGTTTCAGACTTTTCATGTCTTAAAAGATAAAGCAATATCATTGGTGCCATCAGTGTTCACATTTAAATAATCAGAATGGAGTACCTGAATAGTTATCGTATTAATAGACCAACAGAAATTCTAGTTGATGGAAAAACATAATTCTCCAGGTAATTACCTTTTTGTGGGACTCCCTGGAAGCATCTCTGAATGTACAAAGAGTGACCCAACTGTACTAGAGAAGCCTACAGTGACTTGGCCCACTTTTTATTCTTTAAAACCTAGAGCAGTGCTCCTAATAAAATAAAAGGCCTTCATCCCTTTAGGCATACTGATGGATTTGGTCACACATCAGTGGGCATGAGGGTGAACTTGAATACTGTGTTTATAGACAGTTGAGTGAGAAGGGTGTAATGCTCAGGGGATGGAGAGATGGGGGTTGGGTGGAAAGGACAAACTCGAAAGATGGTGAGGATGAAGCGATGGAAGGGGAACTGGTGAAGCTCCAGCTCTACAGGCTGGAGACAGTAGAGGTACTCAGTATAAAGTAGCGAAGAGGAAAACATATCTCTGGTGGAAAGGTTTGCAAATAGCCTTAAGCCTTAAGAAACACAAGGAGTAGTCAGTAGGAAGGTATGTGTCTTTGTCTGTATTTTACATAGGTGTGGGGGTTCATTTTACCCAAAATTCATTTGGTATGTGAATACTTATGACATATATGTTTATACATACACATTTTTACACATATGGGTTGAGCACTTATTATATTATATGTGGTGTATTTAAATATACATGAGATAGATACATACTGCTTTGCCTACATTTAACTGTATCATTAATTTTTTTTTCCAAGTAAACTTACTAAATAGTTTCATTTTCCTTTACTGGAACCTTTTCCTCTGCTTGTTTTCTGCATGTTGATGTGTTTCAGAAGTATTTTTTTCTTATCAACATACTTACCTTAGATGATGTCAGCCAGTCCTGTAGTTTATGTATCTGCCATGATTCTCAAATAGACTTCTTCAGCTCCGTCACCTCCCTTCAAATCTGGATTTATGTATGTCACTGCCTATGACATCTTCATTTTGATATAAAATATAGATTTCAAAATTTACATAAGCAAATGAGAATTCTTAACTTCCCTCTTCCCAGTGGCAACTAGTTATTCCCCAATCTTCTCCACCTCAAACCATGGCATTTTTGCCTGCTCAGTTGCTTAAGCCAAATATCTAGGGATTATCTTTGATTTCTAATCTTCCCCTCCCCCACCCTATACAAACCATCAACCAATGTCACTGATTTTTTTTCCTCCAGACATTCCCTAAATGCATGTACTTGTTCTCAGCTCTCTTCTGGTCCAAACTGCAGGAGCTACCACCCTAGTTTACTATTTCCAGCCACAGACCTTGCAATCTGTACTTTATGCAATTGTTATGATGATTTAAACAGAGAAATAAAATACATAATGCCATCACTCTATAACTTTAACACTCAGTGTTCCCATTGTACTTAAAGTAAAATCCAAACTCTGTACCCTTTTGTAAAACCATGAACTCCTATAGGATTTCGTTGTTGCTAGCTTTCCTCCCCTTCCTGAACCACTTTGCTCTAGCTACATGACATTCTTTCTGTTCCTGTCTTAGGGACTTGGTAAGTTGTTTTATCGTCCTGAGATTTTTCATTTTTGACTTTACATGTATCACATCTTTCCTGTCAGGCTAGGACTAAGTTTAAATTTCATCTCTCAGACAGGACTCTCATGAAGACAAAATAAAGCATAAACCCTCTCCACACATCAATCGAATTATGTCACTTTGTTTCAATTTTCTGCAGAGAACCCATCACAATTTACTTTTTACTTATTTATGTTTCTTTACTATCTGATCACTATACTTTAAACTCAGGAAAAGAAGGACACTGTCTTAGCACTATCACATACCAAGCATCCTATAAATATTTGTTTAAAAAATTTATTATGTAGAGACTCTTCAAGCATGGGCTGATGGGAGAATGAGAAGATTAAGGTTCTTTCCATTCTTGAAAAATCCTATGATTTTTGTGAAATGCAATTTATATTTTTATCTTATCCATATCCATTTTAGATGAGCTATTGAGATTAAAGTGAATATTTAGTACTTTTAATCTGATTAGTCAATTGATAGTCATAAGTTATTCAAAATAGATAAATACTGAGTTTTAACAATGCTGGGTAATTTAGAAATACAGGTGGATTTTGTTTAGGTGTAAGGGATGTTGGAGGTATGCAATTAAACATATTTTCTACTTTGCTTTAGGATAACACTAAAATATACAGTTAAAATTTAAATGAAAATATTCTCTTTCCCTAAAAGTATGTGGTTTGTTTTGTTTTGAGAGGAATTGCTATTACAAGGAACAGAGAACCAGAAAAAAAGACTTTATATAATGGATTATTTTTCACTCAGTTCTTTGTACCTATTTCTATGATAGATTTATAAATAGGGAAAGGGAGATAGCTTATAATTAGTCTATGCAAGGTATATGAACTCCTGAGAATACACAGAATTCCACAATGTTAGGCAGAACAAAACTTGTACATGTTTGCAACATTAATTTACCTAGAACTTTTGGAAAGAAACATTATTTTTCCATAAAAATAAGCAAATAGAAAATGTTACATGACTCTTTTAAGATGAAATATCACTCTTTAAAGAAATTTCTCCATTAGACCTTACAAATTTGTGCCATGATTCCCAAATTTCCTGGCTGTTGAATTTCCCATTGCTATACAATGGCCAACAGGTAATTTGAATCAGGTAACAATCACTGGCCTGTAACACAAAATTCTTCTTTATGGTAAAATCATATTAATTGATAAATATGATAAATGATAAATAAATCAACAGCATTGGTAGGTGATATTAAATGTATAAAAGGGAACTTATGTAGGAGTCATTAAGTGTCAGATCTAGAGCATCTTGTACTTTTCCTTAGTGTTTCTTCCCCCCCCCCCCAAACCGCACACATTTAATTATAAACAGAAAAATACTCCCTAACTGCTTTTGTTATTGCCAGGCTCTAGGGTCAGAAAACTGAACTATCAGCTGTTCCACCACTTACTTTGTGGCAAACGTGGTTAATGGCACGTTTTGTTTTTGTTTTTCAAAACTGCACACATTTCATTATAAACCTCCCTGGGCCTCAATCCGTTCCTCTGTAAAAGGAAGGGGTGATTTTGTTCTGTTAGGTCTCTTGTAATATTGAGCTACTGTGATTCTATTTCCTTTTGTTTTGCTTTGTTTTCATTATAAAAGTAGGTATCTCCATCATTGGACTTTCCATATCTCTATTCAAAACTACTCTTCTTATGTTCTCTCTGCCATCTCACATGTCTGGAAATGTGACTGTGCATTGGCCATTCCACCTTTAGTCATTTATTCAAATCCTCCTCTTCAGAGGCAAACTGTAGCTGGTGAGATGTAACAGCTGAGATCAGAGCATCCCTGAACACCAGTTAAGTCTATAATGATTCATTCCCTAGAGTAGACTGATGACACAGAGTAGATGAGCTTGGTATCTCTGTCCTTGTGGTGAGGAGGGTAGCCAGAAGTGCTCATCTCTGTCCGAAATAAACTCCTGGACATTTGTAAATGAAGGCTCAGGGAATGCCAAGTTCCCTTTTGAAGTTAAGAGCTGATTGTCACTCTTGGTTATTTCAGCAGACTCCTTTGATTGTAAAAGCTATTCTTGGACACAGCGGTGGCTCATCTTTAAGAACAGAGATAGAAACCTTTAATGTTCATCTGTCAGCCCTAACTCTTATCTACCTTTCATGCTGGTGCCTTTAAGTCACATTTCCAGATACTCTCCACTCTTCCTTAACCCTGCCTGAGCCCAGATCTTCAGTAGTAGCTTGGATCTTCTAAAGATGCTTCTTGGAATGTGATTTGGAAACTAAAGGGGAGTCATATTACCATAGGATACCAAAAAAATAGTTTTATTTTCATATAATATGTTCAACCATTCAGTGGGAATCCAAGTCCCAGAGGACAAGCTGAGAAAACATACTTAATTATCAATAATTTTAGGTGAGATTCACGTAACATAATGAATTACAAAAGCAAATTACAGTGAGGATAAAGCTTTTGATGACTATTATATTACTATTTTTACATGATTGGTAACAAAGTGCAGAAGGCCCGTGATTAGATCTTTGACCACATTGGTGCCAGATACTGTTCTGAATTACTACCTACCTCAGAAAGTCTTGTCAGTCTTTGTAGTTTCCAATCAAAACAAGTAACCATTTGTACTGGGAAAAAGGAAATAGAGAAAGAAAGAAAGAAAGAAGGAAGGAAGGAAGGAAGGAAGGAAGGAAGGAAGGAAGGAAGGAAAGAAGGAAAGAAGGAAAGAAGGAAAGAAAGAAAGACAGACAGACAGGCTAGTATTACCAGCCTCATTTGGGGTCATCTGTGTTTCCTGTTTCTATTACTAAGATTTGCAGATATGAGAGTTTTTCTTAACCATTAGGGCATCAGTTTTAGGAGATATGGAAATAAGATCCTCCAGAAAGCAGTAACAAATCATAAGTACTATGTTTTTTGAACGATTGAATACTGCCATTAAAAGTTTTACAATTAGGGGTTGAAATTTTAGTTTTCAAGAGAATGTTGAAAAAGAATTTTCAAAGCCAGTAGATGTTAAAGTTTATTATGATGTGAGAACAGCAGTCCTGAATATGGAAGAAAAAAAATTCAGAAGAAATTAGATTACTTCATTGTGAAAGAAATATAGTAACAATGGCACTGTGTTTAAAATGGGGATGGTTGAGTAGACTAGCAAAAACTCAGTACTTTAATGAAAGGTGGCAGAAAAATCGGCATTGAGAATAGAAATTGGGTGGTGGGTCTGGGTGACTCAGTCAGTTATGCATCCAACTCTTGATTTCAGCTTGGGTCATAATGGTAGGGTCATAAGATACAGCCCCATGTCAGGCTTCTCACTGGATGAAACTATTTTTGTGGAGCCTGCTTGACATTCTCTCTCTCCCTCTGCTCCTCCCCATGACCCTCTTCTCACTCTTTCTCTCCCTTTCCAAGAAAAGAAAATAGAATTTATTTTTATGTAGAAAAAATTAACTTGTTGGTATTATATATTGAATAATGACAAGAGCCCCAATGGGCTACAACTGATTATAGAATTCAAATTTTGTTTCAGGTTGTAATTTGTGTATATGATTAAAGTGTCATATTTTTTAAAGACTATAATACAATTATTCATATTTCACAGGTCTCTCTTAAATAAAATGATATAATGGAAAGGCCTCCTACTGGGAGTGAGGGCACTGCATGTAGTACTAACTTGGGCACTAATTAAACTTATGTCCCTAGAAAATGCACATAAAGCAGTTGGACTAAAAAAACAAAATCTTTTCCATATCAAATATTTTATGAGACATCATAGCACCTGCTGATTATAAACTTTGTATGAGGTGTTTTCCAAAGAACAGAAAGAAAAATAACCCTTAAGCTGATAATAGCAAATAATGATACTATTTAATATTTATTGAGTGATTACATTATGCTAGGCACTATGCTAAGTGCTTTACATTAAATTTCTCATTGTATCCTTCTAGTAGCCTCACAAGGTAGGTGTTGGCTGTTATTTTATAGCTGCAAAATAGACTCAGGAAGATTAAATAACTTGTTCGAGGTCATATAGGTGGGAAGTATTGCAGCAGGGCCTGATTCAAAGATCAGGTTCTTATTCCCTATATTTTTTTTTAAGATTTTATTTATTTATTGGACAGAGAGAGACACAGTGAGAGAGGGAACATAAACAGGAGGACTGAGAGAGGGAGAAGAGGGCTTCCCACTGAGCAGGGAGCCCAATGCGGGTCTTGATCCCAGGACCCTGGGATCATGAACTGACCTGAAGGTAGACACTTAACAACTGATCCACCCAGGTGCCCCAACTTCTGCTTTTAACCTATATACACTGAACCCTATTTATGAGAGGTGAAAATATTAGGCATTTTTACTGTGTATAAATTATTAAAATCAATGTAAGATTCTTGTCTATAAGATATTAATAATTTGGAGTGAACATCTTGAGTTATTCCAGCTAACATTCTATCTAAAATTCTTACATGTGTTAATCTTGATTGCTTTTTGATACCCTTTGAACTTTAATATCTGTCAGTAGATCAAGTTATATTTAATAAAAAGTATAGCCTACCTCTTTGTTCTACATAGAGATTCTCCTTCATTAATGTTTAGCTAATTTTTTTTCTATAACAGAATTCAAAAATGAATTGACCATAATAATACAGTTTGTCAGAGGTTGAGAGATTATTTTTGACTGGAGGCAAAATAAACAATGCACCCCTGTAAAAGCAGGAGTCCTTTTCAGTTTAAAAATACCAAATTATGCTTAAGGACTTTGAAAGTCACAGGATTATTGCAGAAGCAGTTGTCACTTAAGCAAGAACTTAATCATTTTCCTGTATCAAGTCAGAGGTAACTTCCTGATCATAACTTTCCAAGTATATTGATACTAATAATCTTAAAAAGCTTTCTGAAGTTGGCAAGGCCCATCAGGCTTTTCTTGGTGAAGAGGCAAGTTCCTGCATATAAGACTGTTGTACTCAATAGATTTTCCTCTGCCTCATAGCTAAGGAAACTAAGCTGAGACAACAAAAGTCATTTTATTGAAATGGGCCTTGCTTGTAAAATGAACTCCACTTTTCTTTCATAGCTCATAATGTTACTCCAAAGTAATTATCTAAGAAAGATTTAGTTCTCATATAAAATATGGACGAAACCATGGAGCTAGTTTGCAATATAGATGCAGCGAGTGATCACAGTGATAAACCATGTGGACGCCACGTGTTTTGGAGTCATTAAAATTGTATTCCAATTAGTTCTAAAGCTTATTTGGACTAAAGTAAGGCCTCAACCAAGGGGAGAGAGAGATCTGTTCGCTCATAGCAAACTTCCTAGGACCAGAAACTAAAAATCACAAAGACAGATCATGAGCATGTAATGGAAAACTTATTTAATGCCCACTGGACAAGTCAGAAGGATATATATATATTTTTTTTCTTTCAAAAACTGATATACAGCATAAAGAAAAACTAAAAGAAAAAAAAAGAATCAGTGAAGCAAGTTCTTGGTTGCTTTCACTAGACAGCATACTGATATAGTTAGTTATCTATGGCTATATTATATGATTCATGATTTTATTATATGTTCACATCTTCAAAGCTTCAAAGCTCAAATTGAAGTACTTATAAGATAATTCATGAGGGCTATATTTCAGATTGAATTTAATGTATTTAAACAATTTTCTTATAAATTACGGAGAATTTTATTTTTTTAAATAAACAAGAAAAAAAAAGAGTATTTAGAAAGAATGACCCTGCAGTGTTTTATTGTATTGCACAGACTTGCAATTCTTTCTATCATAGAAAGAAAATGAAAATAATTTTAAACTTGTCTGTAATGCCAATTTAATTCTTCGACCAACATCGACTCAAGCACTTATCCATTCTGAATTTGAAATCAAATGCTTTGAATACAGCTTATGAGCCTCTTTGTTTTTGGGTGGGGGGAGAAACCACTAAAGCAAACTCTAGAGAAAGAGGAGATAATAGAGCTTGGAAGCAACCTCTTGGCAAAGAGGAACAAGAGCAGTGGAATAATTTAATTGCTCATCAGCTAATTATACGGTATTATAATGTTAATGTGTCTTCATCATGACAATGTAATAGGTATAGATTGAAGCATATGAAAAAGAAAGTGTTGATGCAGTAATTATAAGTAAGAGTGGAACTGTTAGAGTAATTATAACGCTTCATCGGATAATTAACGTATTGTTCAACTTGAGATGGGGAACAAAGAGTGAAAAAGTTAAATATTGAAGGACATGCCTTTGACACTCCAGAGATGTCTTTGAGTCTTTGCAGAAAATAGGATATTCTATTGTTGATACAGTTATTTCCTGGTTTCCTTTTCCATAATTTATTTTTCTTTAGTCACATATGCTATGGAAGGACATAGTAATTTGAGTGTGAGATGCTACTGGTGGTTAATTTTTTTAAATAATAAGATTCATGTTACTGCTATTTCTTTTTCATTTTTGTCACATTTTGTATTTGCTGTGTCATTAAATAAGCTAAAAACTTTAAAATTATACTAGCTTAAAATAAAATAATGTGAACAGTTCTATACACTGAAGAGGATGATAATGATTCCTTAATATACCTGAGCAGTTCCTTCTGAGGGAGATTTGGCTGGTCCCTTTTCCTTTAACATCAATGAGTAACCTGATTTTTTTTTCTTTTTTCCAAATTCATTAGCTCAGAACTATCCCTTTACTGTAAAGCCCTTTAAATGGATTGTAAAGAAAAAAAAGCAACAAGTAAATACCAGCAACAAGTGGTAGGCAGCTACAGTTTTGTAATGCATCCGACTTTTTTTTTTTTTTTTTTTTTTTTAATACTAGCTCAGTGACCACCAATATACCACACTGCTCTGAACATGTTATGGGTATTAGCATATCAACTTCCATTTTGTTTCTATTGTTATCCATATATTCTACAGAAGAGATGCCTCCCAGAGCAGAGGTTAAATAACTTGGTCAAAAATCACATACCTCCTAGTGATATAGCTGGGATTTGAACCTAAGTGGTCTGGCATCAGATTCTGCGAATCCTCTACTACTCTTGGTTGTTGATTCAGAAGTTTGTTAGAAGACTTTGTGAAAGGTTTCTGTATTTCAATTAGAGTAGGGAAGGTAAGCAAGATTTAAAAAGCTGATAGTGAAGGATAAATAGAGTCTGGTGTGGTAAAGGAGAGGAAGACAGCAATTGGATATGCACCATCTGATGTTGGCAAAAACACAAGTCTGGTTGCAATGGAAAGTCCATGTAGAGGAGCCCCAGGAGAATAGACTAGAAACTTAGATTAGAGCCCAATCACAAACAGCCTGAAGGCCAAAATGAGAAATACACAGGGAGCTCATTAACTTCTATTACTCAATTGAGATTGATTTCCCCAAATACCCATGATCAACGTGTATAAGAACTACCATGCTAGTTATGGAGGTGAATGCAGGATAGTTAGCAGAAGAATTCAAAATTGTGATGCACTACTGTTTTAAAGTTGTTTTCAGGTTAACAAAAAATTTGTTAAATTTCTGAGATTATAATCCCTGCTGAAATTGTATTGTGTTATTTTGAGATAGGCTGCACAGCCAATCAATATTAATACTTTCATATATTTCTTAAAAAGTAGTATATATTTTTAATTCTGTTCTTGCTAATGTTCAGATCAAATTGTGTTATGAGGTAAATAAACCACATGACTGAGAAAAATGCAAAAACAATTTCTTTTTAAAATCAGTAGGAGAGGGTCACGTGGCTCAGGTCATGATCTCAGGGTTTTGGGATCGATCCCCGCATCGGGCTCTCTGCTCAGCCAGGAGCCTGCTTCCTCCTCTCTCTGCCTGCCTCTGCCTGCTTGTGATTTCAGTCTGTCAAATAAATAAATGAAATCTTTAAAAAAATAATAAAATAAAATTAGTAGGAGGAGAAAAGAAAAATGTCGCTCTAATGTTTCAACTTACCAAATGATGGTATGTTATTTTCCATCAGCAAAAATTAAACTTTAATATAAACTATTAAAGAAGCAATGCAAATTTTAAATTAAGCAAACTTAGAGCAAAACACTCATGATCTAGGATAGTTGGAACTTAAAAAAGTATTTTAAGTATGGGATTCTCAAATTAAAACATTTGTTTCTATAACTGGTATGCATTTTGAAGGTGTCTACTTTCTAATTTCTATATCCTATTTAGCTTCTAAATTAAAAACAAAGCAAAACAAATTAGCTCACTAACTTTAGTAAACTGCATACTTACCAGTTTGGACAACATAATTCAATCAAAGGTGGAAGATGGTTGGACACTTTTTTTTTTTAAAGATTTTATTTATTTATTGGACAGACAGAGATCACAAGTAGGCAGAGAGGCAGGAGGCAGGCAGAGAGAGAGAGGAGGAAGCAGGCTCCCCACTGAGCAGAGAGCCTGATGCAGGACTTGATCCCAGGACCCTGAGATCATGACCCAAGCCGAAGGCAGAGGCCCAACCCACTGAGCCACCCAGGTGCCCTGGACATGCTTTTTTAATTAGACATGCAGCTAAAAACACAATTTGGAGGCTATGGTCAGAAGGACATGGATTCTTTCTTTTAGGGTATTTGTGGGGTGGCGCCTTTATGGTAGAAGGAGCCCAGGCTTTGGAGGCAGAATGATCTTAGGAACTGATTCAGTTAAACTCTCTGAACCGTATTTTGTCTATTTTGAGAGAGGTAATAATAATTTCTATCTTGCAGGATTGTTGGGAAATTAAAAATGCATATAAAATGATTATCATAGAAGCTGGCACATGCTAATTGTTCAGTTAAAACTGGCTATGATTATCGCTATTCAGCATAAGAGAGTTACTGAACAATGCTAAGCACTCTTTAATAAGAAGTTCTTAAAAGTTTAAAACAAATCCGTGAAATTATGTTGTGACTTTCTTTTAAGGTATTAATTATAGTTGTGCTCAATCTGTAATGAAAGAGGTACTAAGTATTAAAAAAGCAAAATGTAGCCATGTAAAATATCCTGTCTTCAGGACCCTTCACAAAAGTTGAAGTATTACAATTGTCAGAGGTTAGTTTAATTAACAAGAAGGAAACTACTGCTATTTCTACCTCTTCTTGAAAGGTTTTGTTTGTAATAATTCCAAGAAAAGGAATGTAAGGTATGCAGTCTGTAACCATGTCGTGAATATATACAGTCGGCATTCTTCACAGCACGGTTACAGTCCCTATAAAACATACACACATGTGCATACAAATATACAAATTACTTCTAGAACATATCACATTATAATTACTCATGTATTTATCACACAAACATATACTGAACATTTGCCATTTTCCTGTGTTAGGTATATCCTCTGCTAGACTGTGAATGTCATGAAGGCAAAATTTCTTTCTTTCATTTTTATATCCTCCAAAAACTAGCATAGCACTTGGAACATAATAAACACTTAGTACTCATTTACTAAATAAATAAGCAAATAATTGAACTTTTTGTTTGGAGATAGAGTCAGAGTTAATAAAGATGATGACTATTTAAGTTCACCACAATTCACAAACCACTAATTAGCCAAAAATTTGTTTTTTCTCAAACAAAATATGTACCACAGTGGTAACAATAAACACACATACACAGCCATTTATACTATATTTAATTTTACTTTTCTTTTCTCTTTCTGACCATTTTCTAGAGGAAATGTTTGTGTCCAGTGAGATAAAGATAAAACAATTGAGAGAACATTTAGTCACTTTTTAAATAATTGAGAACACAATGTATTCTGTGGGTCTCATTTTTTTTTAAATCTACGTCCAGCACTTAAATGAGCAATATTACCCACAAATATAACAAAATTAACCGTCTCATCTGTAAGTTGAACATCATGGTTTCTTGATATGGAATGCAGGAAGGAAGGAAGGGAAGAAGGAAGGAAAAGATTTGATCTAATTTTCTTAGATCTATCTAAACTTTCTTATTTGAGCTAGGTGTTTTTTATCCAGATTAGAATTTATTATTATTATTATTTTCTGTTAGCCAGCATATAGTACATCATTAGTTTTTGATGTAGTGTTCAATGATGCATTCGTTGTGTATAACATCAAGTGCTCATCACCACAAGTGACCTCCTTAATACTTATCACCTGGTTACCCCATCGCCCCACCCCCTCCTTTCTGGTTCCCAGACTCAGTTTTGGTTCCCAGAGTCTCTCATGGTTTGTCTCCCTCTCCGAGTTTCTCCCCTTCAGTTTCCCTCCCTTCCCCTATGGCCCTGCATGTTATTCCTTATGTTCCACATACGAGTGAAACCATATGTTAATTGTCTTTCTCTGCTTATATCACTCAGCATACTCCCCTCCAGGTCCATCCATATCAATGCAAATGGTAGCAGTGGAATTAGTGACATCTTGATTTTGCCTTAACTAAGTACTTTGTATATAGTTTGGAATGTATAATGCATTATAAGTTGTTAAAAATAAAAGTTTTGGTGGTGGTTTTAAGAGGCTATAATGATCTTTTCCTGCTGACTCTTACCCATTTGCTGCCTTTCCTATCTGTAGTCTCTCAGATATGCTCATCTCCCTCTCCCAGATATGTTCACTTTCTGATGTAGCAGGGCTCCATGTTGTCCTTAGGACTGGGAAACTTGAAAACAGAAAATGTCAAGCTGGGTGCCAGTTTCCACCTCTCCATCTTGCTAATCTTTCCCAAAATGAAATGGGACCTTTTATTAAAAACAAAATAAAATGAGGGGCGCCTGGTTGGCTCAGTGGGTTAAAGCCGCTGCCTTCAGCTCAGGTCATGATCTCAGGGTCCTGGGATTGAGCCCCGCATCGGGCTCTCTGCTCAGCAGGGAGCCTGCTTCCTCCTCTCTCTCTGCCTGCCTCTCTGCCTGCTTGTCATTTCTCTCTGTCAAATAAATAAATAAAATCTTTAAAAAAAATAAAAAAAAATAAAATGAAACTAAACCTTAAATAACCACAACGAACAAATGAAAACAACTAAGAAAAACCTTCATAATTGACTCTGGTCAATAGCTAATTGTTTGTAAAAATAAAAAAAGAGAAGACATAGTAGCTAAATAAAGTTCTTTACTGTAGCCTCTTTTTCTTCTTCCTGGAAATAGCCCCAAAGTGTTCTTGATCCTTGCTACAGGTAGCTGTAATCTAGCCAGATCTCTCTTATCTCTGATATTTATTTTTCAATTCAGAGGAGTTTAGAAGTTCAATGCTTTGTCTCTTACCCCTAGACTTTTAGAGAATAGTAACCTTCAATCAAGAGGTAGCAGCTTGAATTTTTAAAGGGATATAAACTTATATGGTGTACAACATAAGAAAATTTACTTACCTATGATTTGTATTACTTTTCTAATGTTCACAGAATGTAGTTTAATGCTGTGTATCTAAGCTTTGACCAATATATTTCCAAAATAAAGCGAGATTATATATCTACTCTGTACTGGGGCGCCTCGGTGGCTCAGTTGGTTAAGCATCCAACTCTTAGTATTGGCTCAGGGTCCTGAGATTGAGCCCTGTCTTGGTGGGAGGGGGGTGGGTGATGGTGGTGGTGGTGGGTGTCCTGTGCTCAGCAGCGAGTCTGCTTGCCCCTGAGCTCCCCCACCCACTTGTGCCTACTCTCTCTCTCAAATAAATAAATAAATAAAATCTTTAAAAAAAGAAATGTGCCCTGTCCTTTCACTTCAGGGACAACTATAGCTTTCATGTTTTCCATATTTACCCAACAACTCAGATGAGGATTTAGTAGAGTTTTGTTTTGTTTGTTTTGTTTTGTTTTATTTTGTTTTCTTAAGTTAAACTGTGACTGGGGACGTTCACACAATTCAGGAGAGGCCTTTGAAAAGGAACAACTACCAGGGACTGTAGGCTAACATTCTCTTCAGTATGTACAAGTGGACAGTGATGAGGTTGTTAAGAGGAACTCTTCATATTAGTTTTGTCTGATGTGTGACTGATAGGAAGATTTAGCTTATTAATTAATTGTTGACACAAAATACGTAGAAATTTTGCTTACATTATAAATGAGGAATTGGGAACATATTCGTAAAATGTTTACCCATATGTGGCCCAGATAGGGTGTAGATACATGGTCATGGAGAAATCAAAAGTGTAGTAATAACCAGTGTCCCCTTTGGGATCACTTCAATTTGGCCACTTTTTATTATAGATGTATTTTCATCAGGTACACTGCCAGGACATTGGAATGAGATTAAGTTATTCATTTACTTATCCAGTGATGTATTTATTTTATTTACTGAGTACATACTACATGCCAAGCACTATTAGACGCTGAAGAGACAGTATTCAATAAAACGACATTTTTGCCCTTAAGTAGATCACATTCTTGTGAGTGGAAAGTACAACAGTCCATCCCTGTCCTTGAAGACACTGCCAGATTTACAAGGAGACATGCCAGCATGTGATGAGAAATGAGAGATGTGTATTTATGTAATGACCTTAGTACAGGGCTGGGAGAGAAGGTTGATCCCATTTGGAGACATCAGAAGTGGCTTTGTAAGGTGAGGACCTTTAGATGGGTCCTAAGGGGTGGATATTTTATATGTGGAGGGCTAGCTGTGAGGAAATATCTTCGAGACAAGGCCTAACAGATACAAAGCACAGCCTCATAAAGCAGTGTAGAAGGTGAAAGCAGTGACAAGCTGGTTGACATTAATGCACATTTAGTGGGGGTTAAGTGGACAGTGGAAGCGGAGAAGAACCTTTACATAGGTGGAATCAAATTGTTCTAAGAAGTACCGACTTTATTCTGTTAGAACTGAGAAGCCATTCTGGGTTTTAAGCAACGACTAACATGGCCAGGTTTGAATCTTAGAAAGATCACTCTTTTAGTCGAGTTGCTCAAAGAGGAGAATTAAGCTAGTTTTTATATTCTCTGTTATTAAATTAGTAGCATTTGAATTAACATTTAGATAATGCCTTTATCTAAGCTAGTTCTTGGGTTTTTTTCTTATTGCTTAATGGTGGGAGATCATTAGATGGGAAAAATGTAAAATAACTGAGTTTTAACAAGTCATTTCCAAAAAACTTAAACACAAAACTCAATTTTGAAAAAAGGTGCAAATTTACTTTGTCCTAGTAAAATCATCTCTTTGACCAAGCATTTTGCATCAGATTTGTATCTGATCTGTATCTGATTTGTATCTGTATCTGTAAATGAATCCTTCCTAAGTTTTATGTTCATATCATTTTGGTCATGATTGGGAAATAAGAAAAAACTAACGTTTTGACCATGTTGATAAAAAGTTTAACATTTGAGAAAGTCATTTTCCAAAATGTTTTCATTTATTAATTTTTACATCTAGGGGTGCCTGGGTAGCTCAGTGGCTTAAGCCTCTGCCTTTGGCTCAGGTATTGATATCAGGGTCCAGGGATGGAGCCCCTGATCAGCAGGAGGCCTACTCCCCCCTCTCTCTCTGCCTGCTTGTGACCTCTGTCAGTCAAATAGATAAATAAAATATTTTAAAAAAAATTCTACACCTAATTTAATTTTACCTACTTTTAAGTTTATATAGTCCCATGATCTACTACCATAAATAAATATTTGCCTATAGGTTTACTTTCTTAGCAACTTCTTTCTGAAGTAGGGTATAAGTCAAGTACATTGTACTGATCACTTTGATTCCATTTCCCTAACAATCATTATCTCTAAAGGACAGCTTTCAGTTGGTCAGTTAGCTAAGAATCATAGCCTTCCTTATCCCTTGTAGGATAAGGAACCAGAGAAAACATCACACAATGTCAGCTAATGAAGCCATTTTATTTGATAGATATTTATTTCTTTTCTTTATATTTTGTCTATAAAAATAGCCGAGTAGTCAAAAGCAAATTAATCATTTGCCTTATCTTTAGCCATCATAAAGTAGAAAACAAAATAAAAGCAAATGTAGGTAACAGTAAAAAAAAGATATAATTGATATTTTCTACTGAGAAGTCTCTTTGGATAGGCATGTAAAAGCGAGGAGAAAGAGAGATTTGTAGTCTGACACAAGTAGTTTCTATAATATGTGGGTAATTATCTTTATTATGGATATGACCAGTGGGAAGCATGCTATCTTCAGAGTAAGGCAGGAGCTTATTTGCTCATAACCCCTGATGATTTTAAGAGACACAAAAATAAGACTTTTTTTTTAACATTTTATTCTGCAATTGTTTGAGGAGTTTTTCATCTGTCATTAAATGAGGTTACACACTGATTCATTATTCATTATGATTTATTGAGATTTCTGTTTTACACTCTTTGTGGCGTTGAGTACTTTTCTTATATCAATCATTAAAGAATCCTCACAAACCTCATTTGGTATTAATATCCCCATTTTACACGTGAGTAAACTCAAGGCCAGAGATGTTAAATAATTTACAAAAGATTAAATAGCAAATAAGTGGCAGAGATGATATTAAACTTAAGTTTCCATGACCTTAGATTCTGTAAGTCTTCTGTGTTACTGTTTTAAGTTATCACTGCTTATAGCACCCATATTATAAATATCACCCTTTCGTATGCACAATTTTTAATATTCCTTGGACCAAAATTAATATGACAAAATGTATTTTTAAATATAATTTGTAAATTTTAAGAACCATATTGTGGGGGTTACATAATTTTCTTGTGCATTTAAATATAAATCTTATATAAGGTTTATAGTTTTAATATTTTAATATCTGGACTCTACAAATGAATAAGAAGTTTTTTCTTAATTATTTATCATCAGTTTTAATATTCTGGCATCATATTGTTTTGGTCGCCTTGAACTGCAGTACTAAATTTAATAATACATTATTTAATAATACAGATGATTGGCTGCATACCCAGCTCCTCCGAGACCCCAAGGGTCCTCTATTACCTCATTAGAGAAGATATCTTGAGATCACTAATTTATTTGTTTTAATTATCCATCTAAAAAGGTAGAAAGGATAAATAAAAGATTTGAGAGTAGAAACCAGTCCCCTAACATTATCATACATTTCCAAATAGACTAAAATGGAATAGTTTTCTATTTTTAGGAGCTCATGCTTCCCCCTCCCATTTATTTAGTTTTAAACTGTTATAGATAGGGGCACCACGTGAACAGACCCAGTGTTATTCATCCCTCCAGTATCCGTCCCAGTCTCTGAATGGAAGTGAAATTATTCACTCTTGCTCTGAGGGTTTGTTGTTTTCAGTCCATCCTTCCTCTATTTCTTCTTCCTTACTTTCTTTTTCTGAGAAAACTAAAGCGAAGTGGAATTCCTTCCTCTCTTATTAGAACTTCAGACTCATATACATCTTTCTTCCTGACATTTCTTATTCCAGAAAACACTTTCTAGCCCATCTACTTCCTTATCTCTAAACTCATCAAGAATCAGTTCTCCTTGGAAACTGGTAGGAAGAGAGAGAGTCCCAATACCCTTTCCTCCACCCACTTCCCCAAGTCAAATGCTTCTAAACAAGTGCTTTCTTTTCTATCTATAGTTTATTGTGAATAAAGAAAAATAGGATTTTCTCTAAAGACAATTTTCTGAAAATTATGTCTATGGCTAAAATATCCCATCTGGTAGAAAACTGATGCTTCGCCACATAGTTATAAAATGTGGTGAAGGTGCTTTAGTAAACTGGTCTCTGTTTATATTTGTTTGAATTTAAAGCTATGAAACTAGGTATTTCTTGTAGCGTCTAATGCTGATTTCACACATATGTTAGTCTATTGTCAATTCTTATTAAAATAGCTTATTAAAATGTTCTCTTAAAATTATGCCACTACGGAGTATACTTATTGATATTTCCAAGTTTTACAACAGTATACCAAAATAAACAGTTCTGGTGTTAAAGGTGGGGGATGGGAAATCACTTCCTTCCAATACTCAGTTATCTCCTCTTTTCAAACTTTCAGTAAGGGTGGAATAAAATAATTTTTGTACAATTAACAAATTGTTCAAAGAGCTTGGGTTTTAAAAATCATAATCAGCAGAATCCATATATAGCATTTCCATAATGCTTTCTAACATCTTGAGTTTATTAGTGGGAAATTCAATTTGTGCTAATCAGCCTGAGGCAAAAGAAGTGCGAAATTAACTTGACACATATATTTGATGTTTTTTTAGTATTTCTCAGTTTTACACTATAGCCACAACATGGCAACCCAGAATAAACACACAGATCTACAGTGTCTCTTCCAATTACCGCATTACTGTTAATAGCTGTAACTCACTGAAAAGCTAGCCACGATTCATTATCTTCTTGGTTTTATCTGACCAGGCAGGCAGCAACACTGCCTATGAAATAGCATGTTTGAAAATTCCAAACTTTTACTAATGGTCTGAATCTTGACATGCAGTGTCTATTTTCTAAAATGAAATTTGGCAATTAAAACATACTTAGCAGTGCCATTTTTGTTCAGGCTCAAAGGAGGGACCAAAAGAAGGCGAGGAAGTTTTTTTTTGTTGTTTTTTGTTTTTTTTTCCCCTTTCCAGAATCTCTCTTCATTCCTACTCTACATTCACCAGGCATTGGTGCAACAGGAAACAGGTTAACAAATAGGGAAATTGCCATAATAATCTTCACCATCACTTCTGTGTCCTTCTCTGAGTTTTCTCTGCTATATGATTTAATATACAGTGTCATAGAATAACTATGCTAAATATTTTGTGATAGATAGATTAAGCCATCATCTTTACGAAAGGATGGTTATTTCAAAATATGGTCCATATGATGAGGGAAACAGAGGTAGAAGAAAAATTATTAAATTTCTTTACTTACTGACAAGCCCTTGAAACAGGCAGAGTGACTCTCCTCTAGGGACTCAACTACCCTCACCTTGAGGCTTTGCTAAGGGCAAAGGACAATCCTAGCCTGACGACCCCCTACCCCCAACCAGGATCCTATAAGTCTACTTTAACAATTCCTTTGGGACACCTGGGTGGCTCAGTTGGTTAAGCGGCTGCCTTCAGCTCAGGTCATGATCCCAGCGTCCTGGGATCGAGTCCCACATCGGGCTCCTTGCTCCGCAGGGAGCCTGCTTCTCCCTCTGACTCTTCCTTCCACTCTGTCTGCCTGTGCTCGCTCTCATTCACTCTCTCTCTGACAAATAAATAAATAAAATCTAAAAAAAAAAAAAAAATTAAAAAAAAAAAAAACAAAAAACAAAAAACAATTCCTTTAGGAAACTTTATCTCTAAACCTCCAAGATAGTATGGCCCACTGATATACATCCAAAGGGTCTCACAAGAAGGTTTTATTACTGGTAATGAATAACCTTTTCCCCAGACAATAGCTAGCCCCTCAAGATCCTAGAAAACTTGATTCCAAAATTCCTTAGAGACTTACATAATAGACCACTCCTCACATCCCCGGGGCAGCAGCTCTTCCTGCCCATGAGTCCTGTCCTCCTGTTTTAATAAACCACCATTTTGCACCAAAGATGTCTCAAGAATTCTTTCTTGGTCATCGGCTCTGGACCTCACCCCACCTAACCTCAAACCTAGAACTTCTAGGCTCTAGAACTTCATCATATACTTTTTTTTTTTTTTTTCAAATGAAGACACTTTCAAAAGTGAAAGAAACCATTAGTGATAATTACATCATGACAACAGGTGTGAATTGAGACCATCCCATCATATCCAGAGTTTGGTCATCCTAACATGGACTGCCCTAAAGAAAATGATTATATGTGATTGTTCATAATTCTAGATTCTTGGACCCCAACTGCTAACTCAGGATCTCTGGGTTTATAGTCTGGGGATCTGCATTTTTAGCAAGCTTTGCAGGTGGTTTGTAAATGTAGCAAATAAACAGTAATAAACACACTATGGTTACCATATACAGGGTACTCTCCTAATGTCAGTATGTTTCATTCCTTAAATTATCACAATCACTACCACTGAATGATAGAATGATATATGAGTCATTCAAGTATAAAAGGACACATTTGGGCGCCTGTGTGGCTCAGTTGGTTAAGCAATTGTTTTCAGCTCAGATCATGATCCCGGAGTCCCAGGATTGAGTCCCTCATTGGGCTCCCTGCTCCATGGGGAGTCTGCTTCTCCCTCTGACCTTCTCCCCTCTCATGCTCTCTCTCACTGTCTCTCTCTCTCAAATAAATAAATAAGATATTTTAAAAAATAAATAAAAATGAAAAGACACATTTCTCAGAAATGTGGTTACTTGGAAATACTTGGATAATTGATGAACGATTTGCATCTATATAGATTTCTTGACTCCTTGAAGGACACAGCTAAAATCTGATAATCTACAATCTTGGAAAGGAATTAAAAACTTGAGAGAAAAGGCCTTTGTGAAAAAGCAACATTTCAGCCAATTCTTGAAGACTTTGTTGGGCAAAGAATGAGGCCAGAGGAATAGGTTGGAAAGAATAGGATCTAGTCATGCAATTATGAAAATATCTAGCATTTCTGAGAAAAGTGGGAAGCTACATGTGGCAGTATCTTGGGGTAGCTGGTTGAAGTGTGAAAAGTGATTAGTCCAGAAAGCTTGCCTGTTGTTAAACATGAAAGGATTACAGATGTTGTTGGATATGATGGGGTTTGGGAGTACAGGTGAGGTTCAGTGGGGTGAGCATTGGAGCCTATGGCCAAGAAAGAATTCTTGGGACATCTTTGTTGTAAAACGTCAGCTTATTAAAGCCCAAAGCCCAGGGACTGGACCCTTTGGCAGAAAGACCTGCTGTACTGGGGTTGTGAGGGGTAGCTGATTATGTACTTGGGAGTTGAGGGAAGAAAGAAAAAGAGAAGTTTCAAAAGAACTTTCATATGCTTAAAAAAAAAGACTCACAAGGTACCTGAGGCCTTTCCATTGTCAAGTTAAGGTTGTTATTCTCTCTAGCAAGGTATTAACATGAAGAAAGTTGGGAGCTTCCTGGAGGAACCTTACACTCCACCTGCTTCAAGTATCTGTCAATGGGCTGCAGATTATAAGGACATTTATTTGTATCTACATTTCCTTCTGGAAGCCAGGTTATTGATAGAAATGCTTTGTTCTTGTAGATTGCTAAGACATTTGTAAACTGAGGGAAAATCATGTCTTGCAGGATTGTGATCTCTAAGTTAACTATTTGTTTTTCCTTTCCTTAGCTTTAGGGCAACCAGGAGTGCCTGAGGAATGTCACATATATCCCTTCTGGGGTGGGAGGGGTTGTGGGGTGTCAGCTTAAGTTTTGTCTTCAACTAGCGTTTTGTTCCCTCATCAGATATGTGCTTCTATTTGCCTCCCGTATCTCCTCAGCGCAATTTTGTGGCTGCTGTCCTGATTTTTAAAAATGCCTCCTCCTGCAATTCTTGCCTGATGGTGTCTCTCCCTGCCCCCTCTCCCGCCCCCACACTGACCCTGCTCTGCCTACAATTGGGACAGCCAGAAATACTGAAGAACTAACATCCCTTAAGGAATAACCCATAGCCAGTTACCAAATTTGGCGGACTAATTACCTAGTTCTTCCATTCACTGTGCCAAATAACACCTTCTACTTGACATCTATTAGAATCCTTTAAGACAGGATTCAACACAAGTAACTTGACAGCTAAGACAGCCTTGGTCACTGCATTTTCGTCTTTCATTTTTCCGTTCCCCTACCCTTCCTTCCTGGAATCCCTTCACCAAAAAATTGTTTGCGTTTGAATATTCGATTCATAGTCGGCTTCTGGAGGAACCCACCCTAAGACGACATAATCATTTCTGTTTTATCTAGTTGCTTACTAAAGAAGGCAGGGCCCCTAAAGACATTTTTAACCCGGAGATTAAGATAACTTGCAGCAGCAGGGACAGACTAGACAGGGAGAATGGTGGAAAGTTGACAAGCTAGTTAGAAGGCAGTTGTGAGAGGATGTTAGAAGGGTGGACAGTGAAGTAAGAAAGGGAGAAAGAGGAAGCAGCTTTTTTTTTTTTTTTTAAGATTTTATTTATTTACTTGTCAGAGATAGAGGGAGAGAGAGCAAGTGAGCACAGGCAGACAGAGAGGCAGGCAGAGGCAGAGGGAGAAGCAGGCTCCCTGCTGAGCAAGGAGCCCGATGTGGGACTCGATCCCAGGGTGCTGGGATCATGACCTAA
>NC_081559.1:22305582-22307887 GCF_022355385.1 Mustela nigripes | reverse complement strand
TTTAAGATTTTATTTATTTACTTGTCAGAGATAGAGGGAGAGAGAGCAAGTGAGCACAGGCAGACAGAGAGGCAGGCAGAGGCAGAGGGAGAAGCAGGCTCCCTGCTGAGCAAGGAGCCCGATGTGGGACTCGATCCCAGGGTGCTGGGATCATGACCTGAGCCGAAGGCAGCTGCCCAACCAACTGAGCCACCCAGGCGTCCCGAGGAAGCAGCTTTTGAAGTAGATTTGACAGGATCAAGAGACTGACTACAGAGTGAAGAGGGAAATGATTTATGTAAAATAGTAAGTCAAATTTTTGAGTTTGGCAGTCTGAGTTTATAACATCCAGGGATGTTAGTTTATAACATCCCTGGATGTTATAAACTACCAATAGCCGTGATGCCGATTGTTCTCCGCACAAGGCCAACAACTGCTATTTTTATGAAATATTCACAGCCTGGTATACACGAGTGGCATTCCCCGGTAGTACAGTGCACAATTTACAAAATCCTGGGTGACAGAGAAATGCAGATTAAAGTAGGGAATATAGGAGGCAAATGAGAAGCCTTGTTGGAGGGGAAATTGTGGAATTCGGTTTAAAATATTGTCACATCATTTCTTACATGATATAGATTAAACACTATATTATGCTGAGTATTAAGTATATAGGTGAACTTAAAAATGTGTTAGACACATTAATGAAACCTTGGAAATACGAATACAAATAAAATTAAAAAATAGAAGTAATCTTTGGAAAACTCTATGAGAGATGAATGCATCTAAATCAAGCCAGCATCCTTGTCTTTTAAAATGTATAACCTAGACTTGCAAATTGTAGAAAGCATGATATCATGAATATTCAGAATTCTTCTCTTTGTACATGCTGATTGCCTTAGGAAGTTAAGCTCCAAATACAATCTTAAATCACATTTTGAATGTGACTCCTAGGAAATATTGCCCTTTGTAATTTAAACATTAGAAGTCAGTTATGTTTGTGTGTTATTCAAAATTGCTACTAAATATAAGTGTAGAAATTTGCCCGTATGATCCTACTTGAGGATGTCCCTCCCCCACCACTTGCTTTTTGCAATAAAATTTCACACATATACATTTCTTTGGGTTGAGGGCTTGGCTCAGTAAAAGTGAATGTTCCTTAAGAGTTGAAAAGGACTTGAGTATGTTGTGATTTTAAAGTGTGGAGAAGGGAAGAAGGGGCAAAAATTGGGGAAATGAGGGAACTAAAAAGGTAAATGGTTTCACAACTTTGCTAATGTCAACCCTGCATGGAGCCTTTGAAAAGAAAGTAGCTCTTGGGGCGCCGGGGTGGCTCAGTGGGTTAAAGCCTCTGCCTTCGGCTCAGGTCATGATCCCAGGGTCTTGGGATGGAGCCCCACATAGGGCTCTCTGCTCCACGAGGAGCCTGTTTCCTCCTTTCTCTCTCTGCCTGCCTCTCTGCCTGTCAAATAAATAAATAAAATCTTAAAAAGAAAAAAAGAAAGAAAGAAAGTACCTCTTAAAGTAGTGGTGGCCAGCTCTGAAAGCCAGTTGAGTTCCCTGCCTAGAATGGAAAATAAAACAAATTGCTTTCATAATTTTAAAACCAACTGAAAAGGCTTTTTGTCATTTCCATGGCATTATTTATGAGAAAGGTTGTGCATCTTGAAGTTTAAAAGTCAGGATCCTTTTTGTGAAATTGCAGGAGGAAAAAGTCACAGGTTTTTTTTGTTTTGTTTTGTTTTTAATGCCACTAACATTACCAAGCAGGTGTACTTCCAGTAAAGTGAAGCCAAGTATGACAATTTAGTTTCCTTTAATATAGTAGGTGGTTAGTTGTGGACATATTTGTGAAGATTTTGGCTAAGCCACTTCCTCAGTTCAAAGATTTGGGGAATTAAAGAATTCAGAGGAACCAAACTTGTCAGACCTCTCATGTGTCACAAGATTGCACTTTCTTACTGATGTGACAGGGCATCACAGAACACACAAAACTTGAAGCTGAAAAGGAAATCAGGGACACTGCTGATTAGCTGAAGGACATGTGGGTATTCATAGATAAATCCTCGAGCTGTTATCTGCTAGTTGAACTTCTCTGATTTCCTGTTGCTGAACATTTCCTGGGCTCCTTGCACTCACAGATTTTGACCTGCAGAGCCTTCCTAGATTCTGATAGCTGTGAGTCCTGCAGAGTCCCTTCACCTGCTCTCAGAACACAATATACAGAATGTACCACAGGTATAGAAGTTTCTACTCAAAGGACTCAAGTGACTCAGAGGAAAGAAAAACTAAAAGGAAAGCAACTGAGAAGGAGAGAGAGTAAAAAAAA
>NC_081559.1:22224964-22305482 GCF_022355385.1 Mustela nigripes | reverse complement strand
AAAAAAAAAAAAAAAAAAAAAAAAAAAAAAAAGGAGAGAAGACCAAGTTGAAAAGTTGACTATGTTCAGGAAGAAACAGGGAATGATTGCAATTCTGAGGATAATGATGTAAACCCCAGATCTATCCAGATTTTTTCTGGCCAAAGAACTAAACTCTGGAAAATGTCTACCTGTAACTATTACATGAAAGTATGTTCTCTTTGCAGCCAATTGATCAAATGGAAACTGCATGCTCCAGAATGATGGAAACCAAGGCCAAACAGTTAGAATTGAGATATCAAGTCACTTGTTCTTAAAACTTCTCCTTAATTATCCACATTCTCACTGATTTACAGAATTGATCAGGAATGAACCCTGTGCTTGTATCTCTTAGTTGTGTGTGTATATACATTTATATATATAAATTTATATATATAAATGTATATACATGTATGTGTATATTTGTATGTATATATATAAAAAATCTTGTTTTTGTATCTTGTATTATATATATATATAGGTATAACCCTGTGCTTGTATCTCTTATGTGTGTGTGTGTGTATATTTTATATATATATATATATATAATATATATTGTGTGTATATGTATGTATATATGTGTGTGTATATATGTATTGAGTGATCCCAAACCACGATTTTATGCATGTATACATACATATATGTATGTATATGTATATGTATATGTATATATACATACATACATATGTATGTATGTATATATGCATAAAATCATGGTTTGGGATCACTCAATACAGCAAAAATCTATAGTATATATAAATATATATATATACATATGTATATATGTGTATATATATAGATAATCTATGATTTATAGATATAGATAATCTATGTAATAATAATACATTATTACATACATATATGTAATATATACATATATGTATACATATACATATATATGTATATTATTACATAGATTATCTATATCTATAGATCTATACATATATATGTATGTATGTATATATGTATGTAAGTATGTATATAAATATATACATACATAAAATCCTGTTTTTTGGATCACTCAATACAGCAAAAATCTATAGTTAAGTAACTAAAGGCCTAAACTCTCCCACTGCTATGAAATTAAAAACAAACAAACAAAAAACAAAACTAATTTGACTTTTGCATCTTTGAATTTCTGATCTTTTGACACCACTCAGAATCCCTAAATTTGTTATTTTATCAGTGGCTATATACCTTAACACACACTAGCATTCTCACTAATGATGAAGTTTTAGAGTGTAAGTGAGTTTTGGTGGGGTGGAGCCCGGAGTCGATGACCAAGAAAGAATTCTTGAGACATCTTTGGTGCAAAACGGTGGTTTATTAAAGCACAGGGACAGGACCCATGGGCAGAAAGAGCTGCTGCCCCCGGGGTTGTGAGGAGTGGTCCATTATACACTTGCAAGTTGAAAGGGGGTCAGGGATGGCGTAATTCTCTAAGGAATTTTGGAAGCAAGGTTTCCAGGACTTGAGGGGCTAGCTGTTGTTGGGAAAAGGTCATTTATTACCATCTAATAAAACCTTAGTCATAAGACCCTTCAGATTTCTATCTGTGGTCATATGCTTGAGGATGATTGCCAGCAGGAATCTTGAAGGGTTTAGAGATAAAGGAAGTTTTCAAAGGAATTTCTATATGTTAAAGTAGACTTACAGGATCCCGATTGGGATGGGGAGCAGTCAGGCTAGGATTGCCTTTTGCCCTTAGCAAAGTATTAAGGTTGAGGAGGAGGCAGTTGAGTCCCTAGAGGGATGTCACTCTTCCTGTTTCAAGGACTTGTCCATGGGCTCTAGACAGTAAGGAAATTGAATAACTTTTCTTCTGTCTCTGTTTCCCACATCACTAACATTGTATTCTCCATGGTTAAATAAGTGTGTAGAATGTTTCTATATGCATGTATATCCAGTGTTATGCATAATTAACCTCAATTTATAGTTGAATGAACTGAAGCTCAGATTATTAATTAGTGCAGATACCACCTTCTGTTGATAGATTAATAAACTGGGCATAATACCTGCACTGTATACCTTCTGTTGGTGGGACTTAAATGCGATGATGATGTATGGCATAACAATTTGCAAGTAGGAATGTTAGGAATTATAATTAGTACTAATTTTTGTTCATATCAGTTAAATATTGTAGCATTATTCAATGTATTACTTACAATGGAAATGCAATTTTGTCTTCTTAATGTAATGTATTATTGAAAAAATAACTTGGAAAATACTTTGAAGACTTCCTTGGAGTTTTATCTGCATTGAAATAGGTTATACTTGAAAATCATTTTCTGAATGACTACCTGAGATTACCTAAATGAACTGAATTTCAACCAGTGGCATGCATGTTTCTCCTAGGAAGAGTTAGTGCAGACACATAACTCAAACAATAACATTAGAAAGTGTATGTTTCAATAATCTAAGAGGAGAATAGTAGTCATGAATGACTGTATTCACCATTTAAGGTCATGTATACAACATGTCACTAGGATTTAATACCTGCCACCCAGAAAGTTTTCAATACATTTAAATGCTGTTTTTATAATATTTTACCATTAATGTGGCTACTAACAAATTAGTAAGGTTAAAACTCTTTTAAACCATACATTAGGATTGTTATGAATATGAGAATTTGCTCATCAGCTCATTCAATATTCTTTACATTAACAGTTACAGAGGGTCTGGTATCTATGTGTAAAATATTGTACTGTGGAGCTCAAAATTGGGTGTTCTGTATTATTTTATTATTTTTATGTTTTCGAGAGAAAGAGTGGGAGTGTGCATGAGTGGGGCAGGGGTATGAGAGGAGCAGAGGGATAGGGAGAGAGAGAATTCCAAGCAGGCTTCGTGCCCAGTGTGGAGTACAATGCTGGGCTTGATCCCATGATCCAGAAGATCATGACCTGAGCCAAAACCAAAAGGGACTGCACAGACTGAGGCTCCCAGATGTCCCTGTTTATTATTTTATACAAAAATATCAAGATAGCATTCAAAACCTAAACTTTATTTTCAGGGTCCTTTAAGATGACTGGTAAACATTTGTGATATTTTCATTCAGATATATTTGTGGTGATTCATTTACTAACCTTCACTCATTCTTTCATTAAATAAATATTTATTAAACATGGGTTATGTACTATTTTTAAAGGCCTATTTTTTGCTCGACCTGATTTTTTTCCCCTATCATCACATTTCACCTTAGGACTATTGCTTGCTCTGCCTTACATATCCATTCATTATCAATATTGAAATGCTATCTGTATAGTGCTATATAGTTTTCAAGGTATTTATACATCTGCTATTTATTTTGATCCCCACTGAAATTTTAGGGGGAGTCAAGGCAGTTACTCTTATTTCATTCTTATAAACAAGAGAATGGATTAAGTTTCAGACAGGTTCAGGGATTTGCTCCAAGTTACACAAACAGTAGCCAATTGCCCATACTTTATTTTCTAGAGGCCATTTCAAAATAGTATAGCTCTAATTGTATTTTGAATAAAAGAAGAATTTCTATGAATTTTGACCCATGGCTACACCTTAGGGAGTCTTTTGTAGGTGACTTATGATCTGTCCTAGAAATTAGAGAACAATATTAGTATACTCAATTGTCAGTATGAATATTTTTCTCACTGAAACTTTAATTACCTAAGTTGAGAATTTCTTGATAAGTTAATATATTCAGGCATGTGATATAATTAAGTCTACTGACTTAGGAATATAATTGAATGATTTTGTGTCAGTGAGAAAAGAAAACAATCTTACTGATTCAAATGAACTATTCACGTTGTCTAGTGATATAATGGGCAAGGAAAATTATCTGCATTTTTCACGAGTGTACTTTGAGGATCTGCACTTTTAAAAACAATTTCTCTTTGGATAAGTCTTTCTACTTCTTTTATGCATCCTGTATAAATACAAACACAGAGAAATTAATATCACAAAATAATTTTCTAATTTCATTTCTTGGCTCTTAAACGAAGAATAACACTTTAGAATATATTTTGGTAGCACTCAGGTAGTGTTCTGTAAATTAAGTAACTATCAGAGCACCTTTCAAATGCTTTCTCATAATTAGTGATATTATAAGTGGATGATTATAATTTCCTAGGTACACCAATTGATAGGAATGCCCTCCTCATTTTTCTCTATAAATCCTATTAATTTTTCCAGGATTTACCATATACCTATATATGCCAGTATGTCTATTGTGACTCCCCTTGATGTACATTGTTAGCTTTCATATTGGTAATAATAAATAAGTGTGTTAAGCATCTACTGTATTCTTACATAGTGTTACACATTTGCCTTAGAATGACTCTTAATAGAAGGCATCACTAACCTTTTAGTAAAATGATAACATTTAGAGAAGCTTAATAATTTGTTTAGTGTCACACAGCAATTGGAACCTAAATATTTCTGAATCCAAGTTCTTTGGTTACTGCTATACCTTGACTATTCTGTGCATTTCAGTATTTGTATTATAGTGGACTCCAACTAGATTCTCGTTCTTTAGAGTGTAGATCTTAGGACTGGTGTTAGTCTAGCTGCTCATTAAACCCTTTCTGTCTGAATGCTTGACTCTTCCCTTTCCAGGCGGTTGAACATGTGACTTAATTTTTCCACAGATACAGAGGTCAACTTGTGAACAGAGTTAGAGATGAGTAGGAAGTGGTAGGCATTGTTAGACTGTCAGAAAAGAAAAAGACTGACCCTAACTATTAAAAAAAAAAAAAAAAAACGGGTAAAAGAAAAGGAAGAAATAATTTTGGAGTCAGAAACAGAACCTTTTGATCTAGCTCCTTTTGAATGTCAAAATGACACAAGAAATTTAGGAAGGAATTTGAAGAAGTATGAAGATCTAAGGCACAACTTGAGCCCATTTCTGTCTTAGAACTTGTGTGTGAATGTAAGTCATAGTTAAATGAATGATTTGTGTGTGTGTGTGTGTGTGTGTGTGTGTGTGTGTGCTCATTGGTTCTTATGATTGATTTCCTGGAGGAGGGAAGTCTCATAAAAAAGGTAGATATTTTTACTGGCAGTATTTTCAATATGAAGTTAAATGTGTTCTTTTTCATTTTAGTATACTTAACAAAAACTTATTTTGACAAACCATAATCTAATTTGTAAATAAAAATAGAATTGAAAGGGGGAAAGGAACATGGAAGAAAGATCCACAAAAATAATCTATAGATATTTTGTTTAGAGTCATTGGGGCTAAGACATGTTCATGAACAAGAGTGAAATATCCTGTGTCCACTTTTACTTCATATGCAGTATGAAGAGTTAAATTGTCCCAGATCTAAAATATTCTGAGTCTGGAGTATGTGTACTTGTGAGAGACAAGGGGAGAGGAGGAGGGAAGAGAGAGAATGTGAAAATTAATTAGAATTTTAAGGACAAAGGGTGAGTGAAAGCTAATCATACTATAAAGGGAGTCACCTGTTTTATTCGATTACTTCCTATAATTGTAATTGATGTGCTTTACCTTAAAAAGCCATTTTTTTTTAATGCATCTGTTTTTGTTATATATATTTTTGCCCTGAGTATCATCCTGGAATTGCCGTTCCCTAAGTATTATTAAAATCTCATGGGCGCCTGGGTGGCTCAGTGGGTTAAAGCCTCTGCCTTCGGCTCAGGTCATGATCTCAGGGTCCTGGGATCAAGTCCCACATCGGGCTCTCTGCTCGTCAGGGAGCCTGCTTCCCTCTCTCTCTCTCTCTCTGCCTGCTTCTCTGCCTACTTGTGATCTCTGTCGAATAAATAAATAAAAAATCTTAAAAAAAAAATCTTACGTTATCCTTCCCAGTGACTAGGAATTGATTGCTTCTTCCTATCAGACAGTAGTGTTTCATTTCTTTCTTTCAAAAGAATAATTGAAGTTAATAGAAATAATACAATGTTATTATTGATTTTAGTAAATTATGCTTGTTTACTTTATGTTTGACTATGTTTACTTAAAATTAGAGAATGAAAAAATAGAGAATGAAAGGACAGTTACATTGATTTTTAGCATTTTATTGCTTAGACTATTTAGTAATTCTTAAATTAATTTTATAAACACTTTTATTAAACTGATCTTTAACAGACTGCTTTCTGTATTTGAGCAATCCCTGCCTACAATTTGAAGGTTCTTTAAATTAATAAATTAATTAATTTTCATTGGTGGTTATGGATTTGGGTCTATTTCCCACTGGTTATTAAGTTTCTCCTATGCTGAACCTGGTTTCTATGTTTTTCCAAGGGTTCCCCTGATGAGAACTTGATGAAAACCAAGTAGGGGGCACACAAATTGAAAAAAAAATAAAAAAGAATAAAAAATATGTCAAGCCGTTGTTGAAAGAAAATAACTGTTTTAACAACCATGGGCACTTACATTGTGTTTTCTCTAATGCATTTTTACTGGTAGCCAGTTCATTGGGAGTTGTTATGATTATGATTATTTTAGTAGAAGCTGAAAATACTAGTTCAGAGGTGTTCTAGTTTTTAAAATCAAAACATAGATGCTCCAGGTTTTTTTTTAAGGAATGCTCTATTTTAGTACTAAACTTACAGAGGTAGCGGCTATTTAAAAATGGTTGTGTTGTCATTAGATGTTGAACTTAGAAGGGTTATCTCACAGCACTGCGACCCTGCATTCCAGAATTGTTCAAAGCCAGGAAGCCAAGGTCAAAGGCGTTCATGTAATAGCATTTGAAAATTAATGTATAGGGAGAGAAATCATCTTCTGTTGGAAATGTTAGACACTGGGGTGGAAATAGGGAGTGAGCTAGAATTTAGTATTAATATTGATAATTGTGGGCATTTCCCTCATTTGAGTTGAGTTGGTAGATTGAGAAATATTCAGGAAACTCCAAGTTATATGGGGAAGACAGACAAAAATGATTTCAGAGAAATCTGAAAAGTATTGGCATCATTGCCAAATCATTGCTAGAAAGATTCTTGAGTAGGAACTCCAGGAAAAGAGCAGAGGTAAGGGCAATTTAAGGCCAAGGGCCCCAGCCCCAAAGTTGTAAGTGGAAAATGTGTATAAAAGTTGGTCCTTCATCTTGTAAGGCATTTCCTATTTATCTTGAAATCCCTAGTCTCGGTTCAGAATCTATCCCCAGGATAATAGACTGTCATTGATTAAATACTGAAAACAAGAAATAGATTTGTATTTTTTAAAAAAAAAAAGTCTCTCTTCACAGTGATTTGGAAGAGGAAGGAAAATATTTAAAGGGGAGAACAATTTCTAAGGTACAAGTAGATATCAATAAAGAGTGCAAATCAAAACAATATTTGGTCATTTATTTACTCAACATTAGGTGATGATTTATTAAATGCCAGCCGCATGTGTAAGAGTTAAGTTCAGTTATTTATTGTTGATTATTTCAAAACAGTAAGAGTAATTGGAGGGTGTGGGATTTATTTGGTGAGACAAAAATACTGTGGTCTCCATGTTCAAATGAGATGGTGTGAGGTGGGGGTAAGAAGCAGTACAGAGCAGTGGTAGGAACATGAACTTTAAAGCTGGATTGCCTTGTGTTGATCCTGGCTTCCCAACTTCCTAGCTATGTGTCCTTGGGCAAATTTCTCATTCTCTGCTTTAGTTTCTCCATTAATCAAATAGTGATAATGATAGTACCTATGTCATAGTTCTTTTAAAAAGTAAACGAATTAATATATGTTGAATGATCGTATTGTATGGCACCCCCCATATTAATTTCTTTGTAAAATGTTTGTTATTATTTTTGAGCAAGCAAGAAGGAATTTTTCTCTTAAAAATACCATTCACATTTGTTCCATGTTATAAGAAATAAAGGATTACTTTATTCATTTTAGAGAGGGCCGTGGGGGACAAGCAAAGGGAGGAGGAGAGAGAGAGTCTTTTTTATTTTTATTTATTTATTTGAGAGAGAGTGAGAGTATGCAAAGGAGGGACAAAGAGAAAGAGAATTTCATATGAACTCAGTGCTGAGTGTGGAGCCCAATGTGGGGCTTGATCCCTGGACCCTGAGATCACAGCCAAGAGTTGGGCTTAACTAACTGTGCCACCAAGGTGCATGGAGAGAGAGAGGGAATCTTAAGCAGGCTCCATGCCCAGGACAGAGCCCAAGTCTGGGCTTGATCTCATGACCCTAAGATCACGACCTAAAATCGAGAGTTAAATGCTTAACCAACAGAGCCAGCCAGGCATCCCTAAAAATACCGCTCATATTTGTTCCATATTATAACAAATAAAGGATTACTTCCCAAAACAGTTAACTATATTCTTTGATTAATCAAAAAAATTAAAGATTATATATGTTTATATATATATATATATAAATATTAAAGAGTGTGTAATATACTAAGGACATTTTATAAGCCTCTGAAGTGATTGAAAAAAATATCACAATTAAATGTCATTTAATTAGACACATTTTACAATCTTAATAAAAGAAAGTAAATAATAACTTCTTATTTATATGAGGAATTTTAAAAGATTTTATTTTTAAAATCTACAAAACATTAAGAAATTCTCTCAGATTAGTTGATTTTTCTAAATGGTATAGGTTTCCATTTTCATTTCTAGAAAATATATTAGGTAACAAATATCTATTGAAAACCTACCGAGGACTAAAAAGATTAAGCACCTATTCAGGAGGGAGAAAAAGATGCAGAAATAAATACTTACAAGTTATATGACTTTAGATAACTTTCTTGACTGCTGAGATCAGTTTTTTAACCTGACTAAATGAAATTTAAATATCTATACACTGATGTATAAGTCCATTATCTATACAACTTGTATTATGCCTGTGTAGGTATTCTTAAATCATAACATTTGCACATGAGGTATTACTAATATAATTAACAGTATTTTATTAAAAGTTTTATTAGTAACTCACAATACAAATATGTCAAAAGTATTTCAGGGGAATACACAAGAAATGTAAGCTACAATGGAAAAGAGGAGATTTTGAGTATAGTCTAGAAACACACGGGGAGGAGAGTAAATTCAAGTGAAGAGAAGAAGGGGATTTTCACTAAGGAATAGAATCTGCAGAGGTATGTAGAAAGAAAAATAAAGGATCAGTTTAATTTGTACCTGAGTTTGAAAGACAAAATAGCTGATTTTTAATATTTATTATTAGGAAAATGTATATCTTTACATCTGTCTGCTTTGCAAGTTTTACAAGAATAAGGGATTAATTTTAATCAGAAAATGAATAAAAAATAAAGATAGAATGGATTTTCTGTGACCTTCAAGCTGTGTTACACTTCCCAGGTAGTTTCTTTCACCTTTGTATTGTTCTGAAGTTTACCCACCACAACATTTTTATTCTTCAGATTCTTTCAGATGGGAGACCTGGTTTAGGTGGCGGAGAAACCTTTTCATTCAAAGCTTCTAATTTAATATAGTTATATCAAAACACGATGCTCCAGATTTGATCAATACAACCATACTCTCAAGATAACATAGGTCTTAATGTTTGCCATTGACCTCTGTTTACAATAGCAAAAGTATACATCCTACCATTTCCCCCCATGGCCTCCATATGCACATCTTCATCTTGCATCTTGAATCATGCAGATTTAATTTTCCAATTTCACTGTATCACTTTTATGTAGCATATTTCTATTTCTAGACAGCCATTTACTGAATAGTTTTATTTTAAAGCAAGTTTTTTTAAACTGCATTCCAAATAGGTGAGAGTGTGCAGGGGATTTGTACTTTGAACTTGAGCAACATTTGTGGGCACCACTATAGTAATAATTCTAAGATGTGTTACATGAAAGCCCAAGCTCATTAAATAGGTATAGTGGGAATGGCTGGGTGCATATACAGTATTTTGCTGGTTTTAAACATTTCCTTGGCATTCTTGTTTGCTTGTGGTAGATGATGAAAACCTAGTTTCACAAAAGGAGCTTTTATATGGGTGAACACTTCAAAAAGAATAATGTTTTATATAAAAGCAAGTGTACTTTTTTAGTTTTTAAATGCCCTTTGCTATTATTGAATGTGTTTGGTTTTGAAACATTTTCTTGCCTTTCATCATCATTTATGTTTCATCTCTCTTGAAAGCAAAATCATCTTTACTATTTAAAAAAAATAACAAACTCACAAATGTATTGTTAAATAGTAAAATATAGCCAACTAAAAAAAAATGCCTACATTTGTCTTAATATAGTGGGTTAAGAAGCTTCAGAATTAGAACCATAAAGTCTACCTATTCTAATATTTTTCTAAACTAAGATTTGAAATCCAACCTTTTCTTGTTCTAGTGAATTCTCAGCATTTAGCAGTAGATTAATAGGGAAAATTATTTATCAGGATTGAATTATATAGTTGGTAACTTCCCTTATCCTTTTGGACTTTTTCCTCTAAATTGGGGATAATGAACCCACGAAGACCCAGATGAAATAATGCCTCCTCCATGAAGCATTTCTGATTCTTCCATTCTTTAAGTATACCCATGCCTTTCCTTAGCAACTGCCCTTTCAATTGGCCACAGTTACTTAAAGACTAATTCAGCTCATGAATGGAGACAAATGTATCAGGAACCATAGACTCAGTGATTCTTATCTTTAGAGATCAGGCTTCTTTCTTTCTATTACTTGAACCACTTGTTTTATCTTTTCTTTTTAAATAAGTAATTAGTGTTTAAAACACATTTTAATAAAGTTCAATTAATTAACATATAATATATTATTGGTTTCAGAGCTATAGGCCTCTGATTATCAGTGGCATATAATACCCAATGCTCACTACATCCCGTGCTGTCCTTAATGTCCATCACCAAGTTACCCCATCCCTCCACCCACCACCCCTCCAGCAACCCTCAGTTTGTTTCCTGTGATTTAGAGTCTCTTAGGTTGCTTTATATTTATTCCTAGGGTTAAGACCTGTGACATCATCTCTTCTATGTCTTCAATCTTTTGTGTATACAACAGCCTAATGAAGTTTTCAGTGAAGCTTTTACTATTTTGAGAGATGTAAAAATGGGAGAGCAAGCTTTTCCTCTTTTCCTACTCACTCTTATTAGAGAGGTTCTTCATCACAGAAGGATCACTTTAGTTCCCTCATTCACAACATTAAATGAAACCCGCCTGATATTTTCACGTATTATTTAGAAGGGATGGTAGATGAGAAAGGACTATAGATCCATTTACAGATACAATTATTTGTTACACAGAAATTTTACAATGATGAAACAATTTCAGTTATGAATACAGAGTAAATAACTTAAAGTATTTAGTAGTTCTACCTTGATATAATGAAATAGTCTTTTAGAATTCCCTCTGCCTTTTGTAACAACATAGATAAAACTGAAGAGCACGGTGCTAAGTGAAATTAGTCAGAGAAAGACAAATAACATATCATTTTATCGTATGTAGAATTTAAGAAACAAAACAAATGAGCAAAGGAGAGAGAGGGAGAGAAAGAAGGGGAAAGATTAGAGACAGCGAGAGGAGCAAACCAAGTAGACTCTTAACTATGGAGAACATTTGTTAGGGGAAGTGGGTGGGGGCATGGACGAAATAGGTGATGGGGATTAAAGAGTACACTTACTATGATGTATAGAATTGTTGAATCACTATTGTGTACCCTGAAGCTAATATAACACTGCATGTTAACTCTACTGGAATTAAAATTGAAACTTAATTAAAAAATAAATAAAATCAAATTCCCTCTGCCTTTAATCCAGTCTGTCATACATACTTCAGTTGAGATAACTTTTTTTTTTTTGAAAGATTTTTTTTTGTTTATTTGAGAGAGAGAGTGAATAAGATGGAGAGGGAGATAATCAGAAGCAGATTCTGCACTGAGCACAGAGCCAGACATCGGGCTTGATCCCACAACTGCGATATCATAACCTGAGCCAAGACCAAGAGTCAGACACTTAACTGACTGAGCTGCCCAGGCACCCTTCAGCTGAAATAACTTAAGGAAACAGAAATCCAAGGATGACATAGAAGATGTTTCAAGTTTTGTCACTCACTTTCACTACCCCTAAACTTTAGTACCACCAAAACAGTGTAATATTCCCTGAGTAACCCATAGTTTCTCATATTTGCAGGCATGGCAAACCCTGTAATGACCCTCTCATAGAAAACTGCTGCATATTAAATTTTCAGAAGGCAGTTCACATATCATTTATCAGAAGTCTTCTTCAATAGTTACAGATAGTCTTTTCTATTTCCAAAGCACTTAGTGTATATCTTTTATATTTGATCAACATTATTTGCTTGCATGTCTGCTTCATCAAGTAGATAGTGACTTCTCTGACAAAAGAACATATTTGATTTCTTTTTGTATTTCATAATTTCTTCCCCATCCCCTGACCTGTGACATGCAGAAGATTCTCCTAAAATGTTTGTTGAATTAATTAATAATGTACTTATAAAATGAGAATTTTCCTTTAAAAATAATCTATTTCTTTTGTGTTGGCAACTGTTTCTTATTATCTTTCATCATGTGAATGAAGAAAGAAATAATTCCACAAACATTTATTGAATGCCAACAATGTACTAAGCCTGTCTTTTACTAGACAAAGACTAATAACAGAATGTTGTTGACAATGATAAACTCTTTGTTCTCACTCTGATCTGCTTAACTAAGATGTATAGCCCTCCTCAAAATCTCACTCACTTACTCTGGGCAGCCCCCAGAGATATGTCACGTAGGCTGTGTATGTTAATGCTATTTTGTAATCTTCCACTCTGACCTTCTCTTGTTAATGTTGGCTGTTCTTGAAACCACTTGAGAATCCCATCTAACAACTGCTATTTTGGCCAGCATCCACAGTGACAATGCTGAATCTGGGTCGAGAGAGCTTTTTCTCTAGTGTTCCCAAAGTTACAAATCCTTAAGTCCATGGGCATTAAATCCAAGTTGTGTTCCAAATAAAAATGAGGAAAAAGTCCATTCCCCACACTGTATCATGTTTAGTTACTGGATTCATTTTCTGGGACCACTGTAACAAAGTACCACAAATTGAGTGCCTCAAAATAATAGAACTTTATTCTCTCACAGTTCTGGAGGCTGGACGTCTGTAATCAAGGTGCTGGTATATTGTGGTCTTTGCAAAGACTCTTGAGAAGGATCCTTTCTTGTTTCATCTCTAGCTTCCGGTGGTTGCTGGCAGTCCTTGGCACTTTTTGGGACTATAGGTGCATCATTTCAATACCTGCCCCCATCTTGACATGGTCTTCTCTGTATGGATGTGACTGTGTGTCCCAAATTCCCTCTTATAAGGATGTAAGTTATACTGAATTTAAGGCCCAGGTAATCCAGTGTCACTCATCTCAACTTGATTACCTCTGCAGAAACTGTTTCCAGATGTCAGGTTTTTGTGAGCTTGAATTTCGGGTGAACACTATTCAGTCCCCAAATTATACTGAGGCCCTAAAATTACAACCAGTACACTTACCTGGGCCCTAACATCAGAGCATCTTATAATTAAATCTTTCCACTTTATCCATCAATCTATCTTCCAGGTCTTTGTGCTGAGGCCTGGACCAATCAACACTGTACTCTCAGCTATTCTCAAACATATACAATCCTCTTCTGGAGTATTATAACACCACCACCGCCACTACTACTACACTACTACTACTACTGACCTTATTTTCCTCTGAATTGACACACCTACTGTATATTCACAGACCAGTAGAATCCTAGTTAGATTTGAGACTCCTGTCCTTCTACAGCACTAGTTTCTGAGGATTAAAAGGTAAGTAACATCAGTTCCTACCATCAAAAGAGATATAGTCTAGTCGGGGAGCAGAGGGTTAGATAGCAATGTAATAAGGAGTTTTGGGATGCTTGAGCCTGCATGGGAGGCATTAAACAGCCCAGGGCAATTCGGGCATCTTCAAAAGGGAAGCCAGAGAGATATATATTGCCTACATCCTGAAGGAGCACTCCAAGGCAGTTAAAATGTATCCTCTACGCAAAAAGAATTGAGAAACAATTTTAACAATGGAGTGAACAGATACAATAGAATGATTATTCCGGTGAGTTAAGAATGGAGGAATTACAATGTGGATATGACCAGAAGAAAGAGGGGACTATTTAAAGGATGGGAGACTTTGTATGCTTGAGGAATAAGGAAGAATAGAAGGGTTAGGATTTCAAAAGCATTAGGAGTGGGGTGCCTGGGTGGCTCAGTCATTTGAACGTCTGACTCTTGATTTTGGCTCAGGTCATGATCTCAATGTCCTGGCATCGAGCATCCCCACATCAGACTCTGCACTTAGTGGGGAGTCTGCTTGAGGATTTCTCTCCTTCTCCCTTTGCCCCTCCCCCACCGACACTCTCTCTAAAATGAATAAATCATATATATATAATATACATATATTATATATTTTATATATATATGTATGTGTGTGTGTGTGTGTGTGTGTGTGTGTGTGTGTGTGTGTGTATATTTATTTAGGAACAAGAAGATGCCAAAGAGATGAGATGGGAAAGTGTCTCACTAAAACTCCCATATTTCAGCTTTGATCCCTTATTTTCATGATGAAACCACTCAGTGGGACAGGGAATATAGTAGAGGGGACCATAGACTGGGAGGAATGATGAGCTCCATTCTTTGCTACATCTCCAAATTTAATTCTAATCCTAAATACAATCCAATAAATCTCATTTAAGTAATATTCTTTTTTTTAAAGATTTTATTTATTTATTTGACAGTGAGAAAGATCACAAGTAGGCAGAGAGGCAGGCAGAGAGAGAGGAGGAAGCAGGCTCCCTGCTGAGCAGAGAGCCTGATGTGGGGCTCGATCCCAGGACCCTGAGATCATGTCCTGAGCCGAAGGCAGAGGCTTTAACCCACTGAGCCACCCAGGCGCCCCTCATTTAAGTAATATTCTGATGACCAACTTTCAGCTCCCTTATGTCAATAAAAATAGACTCTTGAAAATGTTTTAATTTGTCTTTTGTAACAAAGCACCACAAACATGGTGGCTGAAAACAACAGACATTTATTCTCTTACGGTTCTAGGAGCCAGGAGTCTAAGATCAAGTGTTGCTCTCTCTAAAGGCTCTGGAAAAGAATCCTTTCTTGTCTGCTCTAGCATCTGTTTCCCTTAGAATTCTTTGGCTTATCACTGCATTAATTCAGTTTCTACCCCTATCTCCACATTGTTTTCTCCTCTATGTGTTTCAAATCTCCTTCTGCTTTTGTCTTATAAGGACACTTTTTTCTGAATTTGGGCCTTCCTGAATAATCCAAGATGATCTTATCACAACACATTTAATTTGATTATTTCTGCAAAGACCATTTCCAAATAAAGTCACATTCACAGGTTCCAGGTGAACATAGCCTTGGAGAGGTTTACCATTCAATATACTATAGTAACTAAAATAAGAAAGAAAAAAAAAATTCAATTATTTTTATTTTGATGAACATGTAACTACAATTTTTTAAAAAGGATTTTATTTGACAGACAGAGATCACAAGTAGGCAGAGAGGCAGGCATAGAGAGAAGAAGGGAAGCAGGCTCCCCTGTCAGAGCCTGACGCAGGGCTCGGTCCCAGGATCCCTGAGCCGAAGGCAGAGGCTTTAACCAACTGAGCTACCCAGGCACCCCTGTAACTACAATTTTAACTCAGGAAATTTGTAAGATTTTATTGCACAGATACTCCCTTACAAATCTCTGAAAAGAACCATGGTCAGTATAGACCTAATCAAGTAAGCTCTGTCCCTAAGGTCTAGGACAATTGTCATGTCAAGCATGAAGCTTGTTCTCTGAGTAAGTGAGAGCAGATGCTGGTGTATGTGCCTGTGACTGGAGGACTAAACAGAAGTATTCTAGAGCAAATACAAACCTTTGGATACTGTCAGTTTCCTGATTTCCTCTTGGGAAATGATTCTATCCATACTCTTGACAATTTTGAAGTAATGTGCATCCCCTATGAAAGTTCTAATATTATAGATGGCACTAAATAGATTCCTATAAAATTAATCTAATTTAGCCAGCAGAATCTATAAGCCAGTCTAGATACATGGTTTCATGAGTAGAGTCCAGTGATACGAACTGTTAAAATGCCTTTTTTACCTCCATATATTTGTAAATGTGGTGACTGAATGTGCAGTGATTTCTACATTTTTATATCCATTTAGTCATTCAACAAACCTATATTAAACACCTACTATGAGCTACTCAAGGATAAAAGGATAAAAAGCACATTTTATTCAGCTTCATATTCTCAGAATCTAACAAAATGGAAATCAGAACACATTCAGTCAATGAGTGATTGCTTCAATGAAAAAATAAGTCTTGACTAAGTGACAGGGGGGATTTTTAAAAAATTGCACTCTCTTAAACTCAAGGTGCTCATTTTAACATAAATTTTAAGATATTATAATTTACATTTTATAACTTTTAAAATCTTATAGACTGGTAGAACAAAATAATGCTAACTAAAAAATAAATGAATGCAATTTAAGTTAATGTTGTTCTCTGCTTAGTTGCAACAATAGGTTCAATAATTAACTACTGATATCTTCCAAATGAAAAAAGATATTGAGATTTTTTGAAAATAATATGCATGAATATATATTTTTCATCCATTTATTCATTCATCCAGCTAGTCATTCACCAAGTATTTTCTGCCTATCCAATAAATGTAAGGCCTTTTGCCATTAGTGCTGGTTATGAAATATTTTGGGTTTAGAAATAATGACAATTTTCCTGATTAAGAAAGTCTTTTTTTTTAATGACACTTAAATTAAAAAGAGAACTTGGAAATGTCTGTTTAATGTTAGATACCTATAAATTGATCAATAGTAATTGTGTCCGTTAGCAGTACCTTTGACCAGGTGATTTAAAATTATCATAGATGTAAGTGTAAAAGGTATTTGATTAGAATTGTGTAGAGTTCAAAGATTAAATAAGTCTAAATGATGAATATGAAGAATACTGATTATAACAAACTTCTATTTATGTCCAATATTGTAAAATCTTTAGCAAAATAAGAAGATATTTAAAATGTTATATGCAAATAATGAATCATAGAACACTACATCAAAATCTAATGATGTATGATGACTAACATAACATAATAAAAAACAAATTTCTAGGATCCAGGTATATACTGACATTATATATGATATATTGGCACTTGATATGTAATTATATTCAAATATAAATATTAAGGTAGTTTACCATTAGAAGAACTGATAGTATATAGTCATCATATAATATTGTAATGAACAATAAAATAAAAATTAAAGAACACATGTAGATTTATTTTTTTCTTGGTATCTTGGATGATTTTAAGATGGAGTAGTATATAGTACAAATATGTCCCTGATCAAATTTAAAAAGATTTTTTTTCTGCAAATGAAAAAGTAATCTGAATTCCAGAAGAAGTAGTCAAACAGATTTATTGCCAGTTCAAACACACTTTCATTACCATCTTTCTTCACTGAAGTTTTTAAGGGCTAAAGTACTTAATACAAATAATATAGTCAAGCAGAGTCTGGTACAACGAGATCAGTAAATGTTGGGTGCTTACTAGTTACTACTGTTAACATTATTAGTATTAACAGTTGTAGTTTGTAAAACCCTATTTCAGTAAATCTAAAGACATTCATTTTAAGTTGAATTTTAATTCAGGTAATACAGAAAAACTCTGCTAATTAAACTGTGACACAATGGTTTCTTATCACCAGTTTTAGTAATGCATCCCAGTCTCTGCAAAATTAGAATGTGAAAAGAGGGGCAGATTAGAGTTGATGAAATACAACATTGGCTGTGGAATGCTCTTTTATACTGGTAAAATACGGAAGTCTGGAGGCTTACCATCACAAGATAACTTTCCTCTGCCAGTCAATTCAGAGATGCTTGGTACACTGAGCATATTGATGTTTCTGAAATACAAACTACAAGCCAGGGGCTAACCAGTGCTCTATTAATGAATTTATTTGACTGCCTTTTAAGCTTTAAGATTTTTTTTCTTTCAATTTTCAGGTTAACCCTTATGCCCTTTAGCAGAATCTAGTAAAAGTTTTCAAGATAATGTACAAAGATCATAAATTTCCCTAACAATTTTTTGGGGGGTTGTATTATTTTTTCTAGGTATATGTATACTAGGAGTCATGGTATATGGATCTTTCTGTGCTGTCAGGAGAGACCATAAGTAGAAAAATTTTTATATACTTGAACATTTTCTCATATTTTAGAGCTAGATGAATCTTAATTTGATATTTATTAATTTAGATTTAAAAAATATATAGCATTATATAGAGAAGTGCTTTGTAAAAAAGCTTTATAGGTATAATTTACTGAGACAGGTAAAACATTCTCATGTAGGTATTTTTAAAATGTTCAGATTAGTCTTCCTAGAATAGAGAATGGTTTAAAAGATTCTGGGGTTTACAGTCTTCTAAATTCCAAACATCACAACATGCCCAGGTAATATTCTCTATGGTACATCAGTAAGGTGATAATTTTTGATCATTCATATTAGAACTTGAGTCAGTTTATGCTTGTACAGATTTAAATTAATATTAATATTTTCCATCCTTTTTTTTTTTTAGAGACAGAATGTAGTTTTATAGTAGCACTTCCTTTTTTTTTCCCATCCCAATATGTGATTTTTAGTTTAACATTGGGGGAAAAAAATCATATATATAAAATAAAAGTTGGCTTAGTAACCTGCAAAACTTTCTTTAATGCTTATTTTAAGGCCATATCTATATCTATATCTATGTATCTTGCTACTTAAATCTATCTGCTATTGTTGCTATAAGGGATTGTTCCAAATGTCACCTGGTATTCCCATAGCATCTTCTCCTCCTTAAGTATCTGCTGCTCTCTTGATTTGGAATATTCTCCCCAAATCCCTTGTTTGACTAATTTATATTCAGCTTAGTTAACACCTTCTCTAGGAAGCCTTTAATCTTCCAAGACACCTCTTAAGTATTCCCTATCCACTATCACAGAACATTATATCCTAGTGTAATTTCTTACACTAGGATAGTCATTTATTCTATTCTATATTATTGTACATATTCTATATTCTATAATATTACTATTATTGTATGAACTAAACTTTGCATATGTGCAATAAACATATATGTGATTTAAGAAATGAATGGTTTTACTTACTACCCAGTTCTTCATTACTGTGCTCTAAAATGTGGTGCTTTAGGTGTTCCAGGCCTGCCCTCTGGAGGTCATGGATACAAGGGTTTAAATTCTGTCTTATTATTGATTGATTGATTGATTGATTGATTTCAAAACTCCAGGTAGTGAGCATGACGGACTCAGATTTTCAAAAGGATTCCATGTTTTGCAATTTTTTTTTCTTTTTTCTTTTTCTTTTTCTTTCTTCTTCTTCTTTTTCTCCTCCTCCTCCTCCACCTCCCCCTTCTCCTCCCCCTCCTCCTCCTCCTCCTCCTCCCTCTTCTTCTTCTTCTAATATTTAACCCAAAGAACCATAATGTCTGTCGTTTAATGTCTGTGGTTTTATTTATGGAGTTGAAAGCAGCAGATTATAGTTGATAATTTAATATGTTATCTCCAATTACATGGCCATTATTGAGATAGCTTATATCAGAGGATTAGGAAATCTTCAAATAAGTATTAAGTAAGGAGAAGTGGGAGATGAGTGTGTATGAGTAGGAGTGAGTGTGTATGAGAAGTAGGGAAAAGGATAATTAGTAAAAAGATGTTCTGAACTTAAACTTTATTGAAATAATTAAATATGAAGTTTGGTTAAATAATTCAATCTCAATAGGAAAAAACGAAGTATATATATGTATATGTATATAAATATAAATAAATATATATATCTATATATTATATATATATAATATATAGATATATATATGTAGTTGGGCTCAGAAAGCAATGGTGTTAGAATACAAGTGAAATTTTAATAGCTACTTTGAGAGACATGGTAACATTCAAGAAAATTTCAATTGATTAGCACTTCTCTGTGGTGTGATAGAAACATGTCTTTCTCCAACTATTTTCTCATTACTCATTTGGTCTGACTAAGGCAGGTGTGAGGAATTTACCTCAAAAGTAGCATAGTGTTGGGGCACTTGGGTAGCTCAGCTGGTTGAGCATTGGACTATTAATTTCAGCTCATGTCATGATCTCAGGGTCATGACCTCAGGGTTGTGAGATCCCCCACATGGGGCTCTGTGCTAAGTGCGGACTCTGCTTGAGATTCTCTCCCTCTCTCCCTCCCCCACTCCATCCCCCCTCCCTCCCCCTGCTCATGTGTGCGTGTGTACATTCTCGCTCTCTAAAATAAGTAAATAAATTTTTTTTAAAAGTTTCATATTGTTTTCTTTTTAATCCAGTGCCAGCTAAATGGAAATCTCAAAGTTCTGTGATTAATCATTTAATTTTTTAAACATATAAATAAAATTAGGAGACTGGTTTAGAAACAGTTCCCTAGAAATGAGTTGGCAGGCTTATTGAAAACCAAATTGGCAGGGACAGAGATTCATTCAGAGATGAGAGAATTTCATGGCTCAAGATTTGAAAGGACTAAGTGTCAGTAGGATTCAGGATACACAGGATGGCTAAGTGGTTCAAGCTTAAAATATTTACTCACTTTGGGAAAGGCAAAATGAGATTTCTTTCTAAAATTGCATGTGTGTCTTATCTAGTGATAGATGATGTATTTCTAGAAGTAGGCTCATGAGTTTGCAGGATAACAGAGTCAGGTTATTCACTCAAGATGGTGTCTGAAAGGTAAAGATTCAAAATATGCTGTCTATTAAGACATAGAAAATATTGTGGTTTCCTCATAATTTTTTAGCAGTACAAGCATCTCTTCTTCTTTATAGTTTTCATTTCCCAAAGTTTATCTACTGTAATAATAATACTGCTACAATCCATTTTTATCTGGATTATTAAACAATACTATAAAAATTTTACCTCTGGTAGTCATAGGATACCTTTGGTAGTCAGAGGACTAGCAATAGTTAACATCCGGGATTTATAGAAGACCTACAATTGCAAACCTGTTCTACATAAATTATAGATTTAATTTCCACCATGATCCTAGGGTATAGAGACTTTAATTGTCATCTATATTGAATGGACAGAGGCTCATTCAGAAAATGTACAACCTACACAGAGAACCTGGCCAGTGAGTAGGACAGTTGGAATAAGAATCCTGTCTTTTTGTCTCAGAATCCTGTGTGTTGGACCCCTCTGCCTTATCAGGAAAGCAATCTGGGCTGGACTGTGGGGGAAGGAAATTAAAATTTCAGTCATTCACATTCAATTTTTTGAATATATAGAACTAAATTACTGATCTTTGTAATTTACTGCTGCTCTTTCTATATTTGTAGTTAAATTATATTGATGCTAATTTGACTTCATTTGTTAAAAATTGACCTCAATGTAGCAACAGCTCCCTCTTCCTTCTTTGTCTTCATTTAGCTCCTCTCACTAGGCTAGTAAACCTAGAACCAAAGAAGAAAAAATCAAGTATCATAAATCTGTCAAATATTATGGTTCATTGATTCTAATGTCCTTATTCATCAAAAATTATGCCTAGATTAAAAATAGAAATACAATAGAATACTTACCAGTTACTGTTCACTGATGAGCTGAGAATTTAAATATCTGTTTTCTGAGATTTAAGTAATTTGATAGAAATAAAATATGAATTTAGTTATTAGTGGTTTTCACAGAAAGATGATAATTAAAGATGCATTCTAGGTTTGAATTTTAAAGTTAAAAAAAATGTCAATGGTACCTTGAGTTTTTCAAGCCTTTAAATTTTGAATTGCTTCAGCTAAGTTTTATTGGCTTCCTTAAACAATTTATGTAATATAATACATTATGGAAATCTCTGTTCCATGCTTCATTCTAATTTCTTTTTTTAATGGGATTACTATTCTCCTATCCAGTCATCTTAAAAATTTAACAATATCTTCTGCATTCTTTCCAGCCTTTTCACTGTCCCTCTAATCCCACATCCAATTACTTTCCTTTAAAACATCTCATCTAAATATTTCCTTGCTTCTTCTCATTCTTGTTTTATCTTGAGTCTATCTGCCTCATGCTTGGATTTCTGTTTTGGTTTGTAAACTGTTTCTCTTGTTCTAAAAAATACTCTGCAAACCATAAGTTATTTGTTCCTAAAATTGTTTTAGACCCATGTATCTCTCCCTTCACATCCCTGCACTAACTCATTAGGAACACCATGATGATAATACCCAACTTTCTTTCAGATGGTATTAAAATCCTCCATAATCCACTTTAGACCTACTTTCCTATTCTTTTCTTTCTTTCTTTCTTCTTTTTTTTTTTTTAAGAGTTCTTTATTTATTTATTTGAGAGAGGGAGAGAGAAAGAGAAAGAGAGCAAGCAGGGGAAGGGCAGAGGGAGACAGATGGAGAAGGAGAGGGAGAAATGCAGACTTTCCGCTAAGCATGGAAACTTCCCCAACTTCATCCATGGCTCTGAGATCATGACCTGAGCCAAAATCAAGATTGAGATGTTTAACGAATTGAGCCACCCAGTAGCCACCAGACCTATTTTTCCAGCAGTATGTTCTGCAAATATTATGGTTGAATTTGCTTCCTTTTTTTTTTAAATTAAAAAAATTTCCCAGTCTTATGTTAGTACTAAACCACTGGTGGTTTGCTAAATCATGATTATTTTTATTTTAAAAATGATGACAGCAGTCAATTTATATAAGAAGTGAAGTAAATATACAAACATTTTTATTCCCTCACTAGCCCTTCATTTCTTCCTTATTGTTATTAAGGGCAGTAGTTTGTTAAGGTTTACAGTGAGTATGAATTTAGTTTTTTTCAATTAAAAAATGTATTTTATTGTCTCTCTAACATAGTGATTTATTTGTTCCAAAACTTGGTTTATTTATGGAATATCACCTATTATAAAACTTTTCTTCAGTGATGTTATCCTCCCTGAAGCATTTTTTAATTTGTTCAATTTATGCTATTATTATTTTACTTTATCACAAAAACAACATGCTAGTTTTAAAAGTTATATATGCATAAGAACATGGAGGAAAGGTTGAATGTTTTCTTTCCCTTATTTTGTCAGTCCCATTTCCCCTTCCCATTTAAGACTTTAGTTTAGATTTTGTTTAACATATGCATTAGCACTTATTTTGACTTAATCAAAATTTCCATTTGATTCTCTATTAAAAATTATATATGTTGAAAGAAATATTTTATTGCTTAATTTTAATAGAATTTTCTAAGAATGTCCTTATTTTGCTGTCCTACTTGAATATTATTATTTTCTAAATTTAGTATTTGGAGTTCAAAGCCATTTCCAAGTTTTTCTAATATTGTTCTTCTATTCCTTATCATAAGGCACAGAGAAATTTGATACTAATTTTAAGCATATTTCTTTAACAATAACAGAATAATAGTGGCTAAACATATAGACTCTAGAATTAATTTGCCTTTGTTCAAATTCCATTTCCACAATATTTTTGCTTATGACTTTGTTAAAATTGTTTTTTTTTCCATTTCTTCAACCATAAAATGAAAAGAGTATGATGATACTATAATCATTACAAAAGGTTAAGTATTATACTCTGTAGACTAATGCAGCATACACAGTAAATTATGTAAATATTAGATGGCTATACCTGTTATTATGGTTATATATTCTATTATAGTTATGATTGACCTTTAAGGCCTCATGATTATTTCCTTTATAATTAGTATTATGTTAAATCTAATTGGCTCTTTATTTCTTTCATTCTGCAAACTAAACATATTTTTTAGCTCCTTTTGGAAGTTTATTAATACTTTTGGAAGTTTATTAATACTTACAGGTCTATTTTCCATGTCTCCTTTTGTTCCTATTGTTTTATTTCCTTATCCCATCATATTGGGTTATGAGGGACTACTTTAGCTCAGCCTTCTCAATTACTATTTGCTTTATGATTGTACCTTATTTTTTCACATTCATCTGGCCAACTGAGATTTTTTTGATGTGTGTGTACACATTTTTGTTTAATTTCAAAGACTTCTATTTTTTTCTTCACAACATACTCTTATTACTTTATGGAAATGCAGCATTCTCTTGACTTTCCCCTAAACTATTTACTGTGTTTTTTAAACTTCTGTTTGTATTATCATCTCTGTTTCTTTTGATGTCAGTTTTGTTTGTTGGTTATCTGTCTTATAAAGGTTACCTTTTCTCAAATGTCTACTGTATTGTATGTTCATTTAATTTTTAGAGTTTATTTTTGTTATATTGGCCATCGAGTTTCAGCTTATTTTGGGACAAGCTTAGCTGTTGTCCTCTGCTCATCTCAAGTATATGGGTCTGAGAAAAGAGTGATAATAGTGAGGCTAAACTTGTTTCTATTAGATTACAGTGAGTCACCCTGAGGAAACCTCCTGTACTAACCTCTGTTTCTTGAATCAACTGATCCATCTTGTAGCAACTTTATAATGCTTACACTTCTAGAACCCTGGACTCATTATAGGGTCTGGCTTTCTCAGATCTTTCATTAAGTTTGATTCCATTTGTTTTCTAGTTTCTAGAAACTGTTGGTATATTTTTTCTTTGTCAGTACCAGTCTTAGATGTACTAATTTATCTTAGCATCTTTTTGGGGGTCATATAATAGAGGCTGAAAATGGAAGAAAAAAGACCATTGTATACAGTCTACCATCATGATCCTATATGATTTTTGGTCATATTTGTTTTCTTTCCCTAGCACCTGTATAACAAATTTTTAGAAACTGATACATAAGAGTTTGCCAAAATTATTGATGACCAGTTCCAAGATACTACCAATGTGCAATTTGTAATAGTCTCAATGTTAACATGAGGCCAAATTTTTATTTGCTTTTTTTTACTGGAACTTTTTTGGGGCATTTTTTTTTTTTTCCCTGAGATGGAGAATCTGTTTCCTCATAAGATATTGATAATTCTTGGATGAAGCAATTTGTCCATGTTCATTTGAATGCTTCATAAATTTTCTTTTATAACAAAAACAAAAAAAGAGATGCTCTTTCATCTTGTCATAGCTTTTTCCTTCACCCCTTACCAATTTGGAGTTTATTCTACTGGGCTGAGATTTGTCAGGGCAGGATAAACAAATAACTTTTTTTTTTTTTAAGATTTTATTCATTTATTTGACAGAGAGAGAGACAGCAAGAGAGGAAACACAAGCAGGGTGAGTGGGAGAAGGAGAAATAGGCTTCCCACTGAGCAAGGGAGCCTGATGCTGGGCTTGATCCCAAGACCCTGGGATCATGACCTGAGCTGAAGGCAGACACTTAATGACTGAGTCACCCAGGTGCCCCAACCTTTTTTTTTTTTTTTTTTTAATGTTGTTTTCATTTAAGCTATACTGTTCATAGCATATCTTCCTGTGGTAATGAGTTGTTAAGGATTGCACTAATAGCAGTTTAGTAGCTGTAGCTAAGGATTTTCCAACCAATAAATACAATTTCCTTGACTATTAGGCAGAAATCCTTGCATAGCCTCTTAGCACAAGTGGCATTGATTAATGACCATAGAAAATAAATATTATATTCAGGGAACAAATATAACAACCTATGAAATAATTATAATAATTATAATAATAATTATATTAATAATAATAATAATAATAATTATAATAATAATAATTATAATAATTCAGAAAATACAGAATTCTAATATATTTGGGAAATATATAGTAATCTTAGGACGTACGAACAGCAAAGATAAACAACTGAACTTAAAGGACTTTAAAAGTTTAGTAGTACATCCTGTTGGTATGAAGGGAGGCCTTAAGACTCTTTCTCAACAACTACAACCTATATATAGAATTTAGAATAATAGCCTGAAACAAATGTTGCTTACAAAAACAAGTTAATAACTCTTTAAATCTAGTAAAGAACCTATAAAGATTTAAATTAATATTCAGAAACTCAAATTTTAGAAAGAATTAAATAATCTAGGGCACATTCAACACAAAATGTATCTGTTTGAAACTCATTTAATATAAAAAACTAATAAACCATTTTCAAAAGTTTATATATTAATGTAATTTTTATTCCATTGAAGCATATAATATAAAAATGAGATGCCAAATATTCTCTTTGCCTTCAATGTGAATTGGTGCTTGGTGTATAAGTTTTTTTTTTTTTTCTCTTTACATTTAGGACACATAGGAATGTTCTGTTCTTTGTAATGTCCAGGGTAATACTGCATAATGTTTACTCCCTTGTATTTTATGTAACTAAGTGTGTTATGAACTATATATATGAATATTTGATTCTATTTATATGTAGGTTTTCATAGTGTTTGGGTTTTTTTTCTTTGTTTGTTTTATCTTTCTGATCTTTTAACCAAATTGCCATGGTTTTATGAACTGTTCTTAGTTTAGAATTTGAGTCCATTAAAATTCATCTTTGGGATTATCTATGCTCCTATGCTAAATTTTAACAATAACTCTATCTGGGTTATGGACTATTCAGAATTGTTGTGATTCTGACTGTTATTTGCCAGAATGTGGAGAGGAAATGATTCCTAAGGAAGGGAAAATATAACTTCCCTCCTTCCTTCTTTGGAGCCCTCACGTACCCTTCATGTATTGTTTGTACCACCAGACCTGCTTCCTTGACTATCAGAAGCAGAACTTGGCTGAAGTAGCAACCAATTAATATTGCCAAAACATTCCTGAACTTTGAGAATATCATTACAGCACAGGAAAAAATGTGAGATTTCTAACCCCTCATTTCTCGAAGGTCAATGTTATGTTGCCACTGAAATTTAATGTCAATGTTGTAACTCCTGGGCTATTGGAGAATCAGTCTTATCACTCAAATGTTGTCAAAGATAACATTGACAGAATTAATATCTATCTGATATATTTTTAATTTCTTACTGATATGAAAAATATGAAAGATAAATGGTAATGTTCATTTATTTATTAATTTTCGAAAGTAAGGTTATAAAGCCTTCCTTTTCAAAGGATGTCATAAGATTACATGATGTAACACTGTATTTTAGAAAAGCATTACAAAATTGCTCACATGTGCTATCTGTTGCTACTATTCTGTATCTAGAAACAACATATAATATTTAATTTTATAGGGTCATAATAACCACTGGTCTAATGTTAAAAATTCTTTAAAATGAGATAGAAATGAATGAGTGAGTGATCTGTTGCTGACCATTAAACTGAATCTTGCTAATGTAAGATTCTATACTGCAATATGCATGTAAGATGGTTCCATCCCAAAGTATCAGCAAATTCTTTTTAAAAAGAAAGTCAATTTGCAACACAAAATGAAATTATAGGTAGCAGCAAAAGAAATAGAAGCAAAATTATCCATTAATAGTTACAATTATTCAAGTGTATAAAGGAACATGTTTATTTTGCAGAACAGTAAATGTTGGGGGTTTCTATACACAGATTCGATCCCATACTCTTGATACTTCTACATGCAGTTATTTGACTTTATGATAAAATGTCAATGTTGCTCTTAATTCAGGGCATCTGCAGCTAATTGGAGTTAAATATAGTTCAAGAGCTTGAGCTAGTCAGAGGTATTTAGGACTTATTTAATGAACTGCTATTGACTTAGAAAATAGAAAAAACAAAAGAGGGTATTTTGTGTCCCCATCTGGCCAAGGGAAGTTGTATTACTGGGTTTTGTATATCATGACCTAAGAGCATGAAGTCTAAAAAAGCACAAATGAGAGCTAGTGGAGAATCAATTTATGTAAATGATTTTAAAAGTAATTAATTACAATTACTTATTTTATTACAAAATCAATTACTAATATATTCTGTCAATTTAATGAAGGCAGTCAATAAAATTGGATAAACAGAAGGCATGCAGTTATAAGAGGAAAGCTAATTTTCCTGTGTAATAAAGTCTGCTGTAGGTCAGAAAATAACAAACTACAAGTTATTAAATACTCAAAAAATCTAATTATGTTTCCATTGAAAGATTTTAGCTAGTTTAATTAAAATTAAAAACTTGAGAATTGAAAGATAAAACATTTTAAACCTGGGATGTGACTAAACATTTCCCCTTTAAATTTTTGTTAGAAGCTTAAATATTGACTTGAATAATACTTAATGTTTTGTTATTTTATTTCCTATTGAGTCAAGAAGAATTGACATAAAGGAAATCATGGTGGTAATTTATAACACTTTTTTACTAGTAAAAAATATGTAATACATCACTGTATAAAAGGTAGTATATTTAGATCTCATTTTATCTTTGCAACAATCCCAAGGTATAATGGTTGTGTAGTTTTAAAGAAATTACTCATTACTTAGTTACTCTAATTTGCTTATTATACTGAAGTATTAGATTGACCATTAACATTTATTACAGAGATCTCACTTCACAGAACTAGTGTCATTTTATAACTTAAACGAGAAAACAAAATCTCTTATGTACAAAAAAAAAAAAAGTCTAACAAAGTCTACACTGATTTCACATCAGGAATGATTTTTAATAGAAACCATATTTGCAACTTTTAGGTATTTTTGAAGTTCATATTCACATCCTACTTAAACTTAGACATTTGTGTGTGTGTATGTGTGTATAGATTAATCTTGAGATTAGTATAATGTATGAAAACAGTCCATAACGTTTAGATTTTAAGGTGGGAATGAAGAGATGAATAGATTAAATGTGTGTACATTTTATGTTATACTAAGGATTAAATAAAATAATATGGGTAAGGCAGCCAGTATGATTGTTCCTAACATTCAATAAATCCATTAACATATATGTGGTCTTCAATAGGAGAAAGATAGAACGAGTGAGAGAGTAAATAGACATCTGTTTAATCTATGAGAAATCATTTATATATGAAGAGGCTGAAGTTGGGAAAACTGCTTCTGGGTTCACATTAAATCAACATTAATATAATTATGACTGAAGTTATCAACATTGTATCAGTGGTATAGCATCTTTTAAGGAGGAGTTGATATTAATGTTCATAAGCTTTTAAGATATATGAAACTATTCATTTAATATGTATATATAGATATCACTTAACTCATTGTACCACATCAAAATATTATTACAGTATTTGACAAAACAATATTTTATATTAATTAAAGTGTGAATTATGATGGCATTACTAAAATTATTCTGCTTATTTTAGGGATTAGGTTGTGCAATGTGCAATGATTGTACTACATTTAATTATTTATTCTGCATGAAATCTCCTACAAGTGACTTCACATATGTACAAATATGTTCATGTGGCTCTGCCTACACACTCATACATCATTACCATCCCCAGCAATGCTGCCACCACCACACACATGGAAATTATGGACAACCAAGAAATTATGAAATGTTTAATTGACTTACTATATGAATGTTTATATCTAACCTTTAATGAATCATCTTTCTATAATACACTGACCTGAATATTTGAAAAGGGAAGTTTAGGCAATCTAAGGAAATATACTAGTCTAGGTCCTTCACATAGAGTCCAGTCCATGTACAGTGTATTATTCCATCAAGAAACATTCCATATTTTCATGTCTAGAAATAATATAAGTAACCTTTTTTAATAAATAATTTCCAGACAGAAATAATTCTGCTAAATGTTAAAGAACAAATTCTCTCCAGTGTGTGCTTATTTGCAAACTGGTTGAAGATTGCTTTACAATGTACAATGAACTCACTTTGTTTTTAAAGTTTAGCAGTTTTGCCATGTATTTTCCAAGATACATGGGTCTCCAATTGTAAACCTTGCAGACTTTTTAATTTTAATATACTTAACTTTTGGATTTTTTTTTTTTTTTGAGAAATCAGAATGTTAGATTTGAGGTTGGTTACTTCCCTCAGTAAATAATTTAGATATTTATTTTTTAAAGTGAACTTGTGGAACATTCACTTTTAAAAATAAATATCTAAATTATTTACTGAGGGAAGTAACCAACCTCAAATCTAACTTACTTGTGGAGCATAAGGAATAACATGGAGGAGATTGGGAGATGGAGAGAAGAAGTGAGTTGGGGGAAATTGGAGGGGAGGACAAACCATGAGAGACTGTGGACTCTGAGAAACAAACTGAGGGTTTTGGAGGGGAAGGGAGTGGGGGATTGGGTGAACCTGGTGGTGGGTATTATGGAGGGCACGTATTGCATGGAGCACTGGGTGTGGTGCTTAAACAATGAATACTGGGACACTGAAAAGAAATTTAAAAAAAAAGTGAATGTTATGGAAGACTTAGAGCATATTTAAGAAAGGAAATAATAGAAAGTGAAGAAGTTTGTTTGCTATGGAATGAATTAGTGTCCCTGATGCTGCTTGAAATTTAGAATGCTTGAGCAGGAGGGAAATATCCATCATCTCTTTGGTAGACAAGAGGACAAAGACTCTCATCTGCATTTGAAGTTAATGCAGCAAATAGGGGATTCATATTCAAAATTCTAAACACATTGAACCTACTCTCTTCATGTTGCTTTCTCAGGTGGTCAAACTGCAAATTACAGACCTTACATTTCTATTTCTGCCATCGTCTTTTGCTTCATGACTATAGGCAGTCTAAGAAGGTATCCAAACTTTAAGCCCCATAATGATGCTTGGTCCTTAACCAAGAGAAACTGTTCTTGTTGCAAACACAGTGAAAAACTCCTTTTAATCTTTTCTGGCATCCAGAGTCTATCGTAGTTTAAGCAAGGCATTTATATTTTATTATAGTGATTGATGAAAATTGAACATGGGTTTCCTTTGGTTCAATATGGTATGATAATATCTCTGATAGGCATACAAGCAACAATAGGTAGTATTTTGTTATAAATACTCTACCAGCTTACATTCTTAAATCAAGGGGAAGGAGGACCCAAGGTTTTTGTTAAATTTTAAATACTGCCTAATATAGGAACTTACTCTATTATCAGTAGTTACTAGAGGGTAATGGAAAATAAAATGAGTTTAATATCTAAATTTGAGATATTACCACAAACAACAAAAAACAACAATAAAATATTTTTAACTTAAAAATAAAAGATATAGAATCTTGCATATAAATGAAAAAATGACAAAATTCTACAAAAAAAGGCTACATGATAAGATTATTTTAACTGATCTTTAGACTATTAGGAAGAAATAATGATGCTAATTAGTGTCTACCTCAACAGTCTCCAACATTAAAAATGACTACTTTATGTGGAACTAACATATTTATTAGGAAGGCAAGACAAAGATCATGTGGAATCTGGTATATACATATAATATCATAGACCCGAAAGAGAATATCTTATGGTACTATTCCCCTAGGCCCTAGTGAATAGAATATGAAAATACACTATACAAAGATGTTTCTCTTAGTCCAGTCTTGGCAGCTAGGAAACCTTGTGGATGAAGTCACATGGCAACGGAGACCTGAAGGGATTGTACTTTATACAGAAGAGCTTCAGAGCATGTAGAAGAGCCAGGGGATTAGGTGTGGTATCTGAGACACAGGCAGTCATGCAGGAGACTAGGGAAAGGGCAACATATTCAGTGACTATCAGGAATTCATTATCTCCACATAATTATAAGGAGTAAGGTTTTTAGAAATGGGGAGGAAAAGGCAAAGGGCTCAAAAACCATGTCAAGGAACTAAGATTTCAATTCTGTAGGTTGTGGGAAACCACCTGCATGTTTTGAGGAATTTTGTACTTAATGAATTATCATAATCATCACATTTTATGAAGGTATATATATATATTTTTTTAAGTAGTCTCTTTGTGCAGAGCTTGAACTCATTACTTTGAGCTCCAGACCTGAGCTGAGATCAAGAGTCAGATGCTTAACCAACTGAGCCACCTAGATACCCCATATTTCTTAAAAAAAAAAATCTGAAGAAATTCTCTAACTCAGGATTTTCCAGAGAAAGTGGAAAATTTGAGTAAGAAATCAAACAGTAGAACAAAAATTGTAGTTGATTTACTTAAACACTATTAAATAAAACCAGTTACAAACATTTTTTGTTCTGACCTGACACTTAGTACCTAAAAAATAGCAAGGCATTAGTGAATCCCTTTAACAGGTGTTTCTAAAGGAAATGACTCTGAATCTTCCTCTCAGAGTTTCTGTTCTGCCTCCCATGTTGCCCACTGTTAGTTAGAACGATGGCTATGGTTCATGGGATTTTTAATATTCGCCTCAGAGAGTTCTCTGAATATCAAGGCCTTAATAGCTTAAAATACAGTTATTTTAGGCTCTGCAGATTTGGATATTCATATCTTCGTGCATAGCTTCATGAAGCATTAGGAATTCAGAGTATTCTTTTGAAATGACTTCCATCTATTTCCGAGGGATTCCTTCCCTGTTAATTGTGCTGTTTTTGATGTGGCACACTCTGACTAGATTCTATTCCTCTTTTTAGTGTGATATCTGAAGCTCTCTTTGGACTGTGCCTTGAGTTAAAAGGGATGATATAGGCGCAGCTTTTGATTTTTGTGTCTAAAAGTCAGCAGCTTCTAGATTAACAAATTATACATACTTGTTCAGAAAATTTTTTAGAAAAAAACACCATTATTTGGATGAAAAAGTATAAAGAAAAGTGAATCCCAAAGATGTTAGGCATTAAATATAAAAATCAAACCCTATAAATATTTAACTATTTTAAAATAGTAAGGAATTTCTAAACATGAAAATAGTGTAAGATACTAAAAATTTGATATACTTGACTATATAAAAATTCAAAGCAGCAGTGTGCCTAAAACATAAATATTAAAATAATACAATGAGGGGTGCCTGGGTGGCTCAGTGGGTTAAAGCCTCTGCCTTTGGCTCAGGTCATGGTCCCGGGGTCGTGGGACCCCGCATTGGGCTCTCTGCTCAGCAGGGAGCCTGCTTCCCTTCCTCTCTCTCTGCCTGCCTCTCTGCCTACTTGTGATCTCTGTCTGTTGAATAAATAAATAAAATCTTTAAAAAAATAAAAATAAAATAAAATAACACAATGTATGGGAAAAGACACCTGCTAATAATTATAGAAAACAAAGTTTGATATTCTTGCTTTATAACAGAGCACACTGAATTTGTTTTTTGATTTTTGCTTTTTTCAAAGAAACACTGGTATGCAGGGAAATCTGTTTGCCACCGGGACTGCTATTTTTTACAGAAATGATCTTAAATACTTTAATTAATAAAATCTGACTCTTCCTCGTATATATTTTCCTATAAACTATGACTAATTATATTATTCATATTCTATTCATAGTCATATAATATGACTAATTATAATATGACTAATATGACACATTATTCATATATGATTATATTATTATCCATAATAAACCTTATTTTAATATTTTAATCATATTCTGTACTTCCATGAATTCATTAGAAAAGGAGATCATATCTAAGACGAAGTATGTAATGGTGCTTTGGGGATTAAGATCATCACAGGTGATAACTTTGTCTTCCTTCCTCTTTTCTCCTCCTCTTTCTTTCCTTCCCTTCCCTCCTGTCCTTTCTTCTTCATAAAATCAGGTTATTGGATGTCTGCATTTCCCCGGAAACCTACTTTCTTTCTTTCTTTTTTTTTTTTTTTTTAAGATTTTATTTATTTATTTGACAGACAGATCACAAGTAGGCGGAGAGGCAGGGAGAGAGGAGAGAGGAGGAAGCAGGCTCCCTGCTGAGCAGAGAGCCCGATGCGGGACTCGATCCGAGGACCCTGGGATCATGACCTGAGCTGAACGGCAGAGGCTTTAACCCACTGAGCCACCCAGGTGCCCCGGAAACCTCCATTCTTGAGCAGTTCGCTCATCAGCACTCAAACTTGTTTCAGGTTTAAGAAATTTACTCACTGATGCACAGTTGAGCAGAGAAAATATAGGGCTTTTTCTTTACTGGGGCTATTACTGATCCTGTCTTTCTCTTGAACACCTGTCCACTAGGTTTCAGGTACAAACTATTAATTATTAGCTCAAGTTAAAGATTTTGATTGCCTTTTGCTTTGTTAACTTGTTTATCAAACTGAGAAAGCAAAATGTCTATCTTACCTGGCCTTTCTTCATCTGTCAGAAACTGCGCTGCTGGGATTCTGCAGCATTCTCACGTAGTCCCCTGGCTCGGGCAATTCCCTTGGAATCTTGGAATTGTGTGTGTGCAGGGCAGCATAGAGAATGGTCGCACTGTGGCTTGCTGAATTTCCATTCAATTTGGAATCAACCTAGGAACATACTGCCCTGCGCACTAGACCCCCTCTTCATCTGGCTATACCCTCTCTGTCCTCTTAATTTGCTAATTCTTTGCAATTTGTTGGGTCTTCTCACTTCCCCCATCTTGAGAAAGTCTTCTTTTAGAGCTCCACACAGCCCACCAACTTAATTCTCACTTTGCCATCCCATTTTACTCCTCTCCAACATAGATACTAGCATTGTCTCTAATACAAGATCTTATTCAGTGTTCTAGCTCTAATTCTGGAGCAGTCACAACAAAGGCACTCAGCGGATATTGGTTGAATAAATGCACATGAAATTCACAACAAAAACTGTGTCAAGCATAACCATTACTAGAAGTGAATTTTAATGACCTATTTTAAAGTAATGTTGAGTATTCATAAAAATATGTTTGCTATATGCTGAATTTCTAAAACAGTTTAACAATTCTGTGGGCTAGAATTTGCATTTCAAATGAATTTTTCCATTTGAAATGTTTCTATATAATTATTGAGATAATATTGTCATTTAAAATAGTTTTTGTATAATGTTAAGAAAATCACCAGTCTCACACTCAGTCTGGACTTACTAACTTCAAGCCTGGCAACTCCTATTGAGTTACTGCATTATTCTCAGTAGTAACTTCTAAGGTTTTTGTCTTCTAAGTTTTTCAATCCTGGACATCCTCAAGAGTGCCGTTTGTGTGGCCCAACCTGAACTTTGTACTGAGTTGGGAAGAACTGCCTGAACAGCCTATTATTGTTATCATTGTTATTGTTATCATTATTATTAATTTTGGTTATTCCTTTACAATATAGTAAAATGTTACATATGTAGTAAACCCTCAGAAAAATCCTGTTGAATCTTTGGAAAGTGCAGTTATTTCAAAATAGCCTGAATATTAAGATAACCTTCTGGGAATAACATATAGTGCTTTGTTAAAAGTAAGGAGGATGCCTACACTCTACACAAATACATTGAAGTTGCAGGAACTCCTCCAGCCTTAACTATGTTAATCCCACAGACATTTTTATGACTTTTTATTATAATAATGCAATATAAATTTCTAAAGCTATATAATTCACTGCCCACATAAAAATCTGCTTTCACATTTCCTGAGTAGACATTTTATCAAAGGCCTAAAAATTGTTTAGTGGCTGGCAGATTCATGATTGGAAATGATCTGATGAATACTCTCTTTTATTTTGTAAAGAATTCCTAAGGGTTTTAAAGAACATTAATACTAATATTGTATCTATTTCTTTCCAAAATTAATTATACTTATTTTCAGAGATTATCTTTACTTGCAGATATTACTTTTATTGATGTTACTAATTTGTGTTATAAATATGGTAGTAAATACAAGCTAAGAGATGCATGATTCTATTTTGCCCTAATTTTATATGCTAAATTTATATTAATAAAATGAATGGGAGTTCTGTTTTTGAGGAAGATATTCAAATAAAACATCAGTGGAATCAGAAAAGTTTATGCAGTACTTTTTAAATATGATATCATTGGCCAGTTTCACTGAGGACTTTTATGCATAAAGTAAGGAATGTCTTGAAAATATTCTACTGGGGAGAAAAAAAAAAGTTCCTCTGCCAGAATAATCAATAGGTTATGTGCATAGCAAATCACCTACCGGGTGTTTCCAATTTTAGTCCCTACTGACAGTTGAAAAGTGGATACTTACTATAAGGTGGTGGTCCTGGTAAAGGAATTTTAATGCATAGTATAATTGAAGGAGGGATTAAGAAAAAAAAAATTCCCTTACTGTTTAAAAATTGAATAAACAGAAGAAACATTATACAAATATAAGAATATATTATAAGACTATTATAAGGGAACAAATAGAATCATTGGAACATAGACAAACTTAAAAAAATGACATTGGGTAATAGTTGTCTAAAACATTAATAATTATAAAATTAAAATGAATGATATATTGAGATTTAGGAAAATTTTCAATTATAACAGGTAAGGTGAAGAAAAGATAAAAAACAAAAGTGCTTTGCTGGAGAAACACATTACATACTACTTGGTAAAATTGAGGACTGCTAGTCCTTTCTTGCAAGAAAACATAATAAGAACTTATAGGGACTTCAAGCATATAAGCATCTACTTGAAGGCCCATTCTAATAAAAGTAGGTCATGTAGGGACAACTGTGGCTCAGTCCATTAAGTGTCTGACTCTTGATTTCAGCTCCAGTCATGATCTCAGGGACTTGAGATGGAGCCACATGTTGGGCTTCCCACTGGATGTGGAGTCTGCTTAAGACACTCTCTTCCTCAGGGCACCTGGGTGGCTCAGTGGGTTAAAGTCTCTGCCTTCAGTGCATATGATGATCTCAGGGTCCTGGGATTGAGCCCTTCATTGGGCTCTCTGCTTAGTGGGGAGCCTACTTCTCCCTCTCCCTCTGCCTGTCTCTCTGCCTACTTGTGATCTTAATCTCTCTCTCTGTCAAAGAAATTAAAAAAAAAAAAAAACTTAGGAAAAAAAAAAAGATAGTCTCTTCCTCTTACTTTGCTCCTTCCCCCAGTTTCCTGTGCACATGCTCTCTTTCTCTAAGGCGGGGGTGGGAGGGCTGCAGTCATCTAGTAAGTATTTGTTTTGCCTTGCCTTCCATGATTTTCTTTATTCAAAAAGCAGGAAAAAAAAAGGATTTATATTATAGACATAGTTGTGGTCAATTTAAAAAAAAGAAGAGAAAAAATATAGAGGTATAAAATATAAAAAGAACCTTGGGGAAAATGGAAATCCAACTTTTGCATTGATGAGAGAAGAGAACACTGGTTAAATTCATGCATGGATATTTATTTTAGAAAAGTAGATTTCAAATAGGCCAGATCAATTTTATGCATGATCACACTGCCATGAGATTATATGAGGCCCTCTGAAGTAGTAGCATGCTAGCATTGTATCACTACTGCCAGTGAGGAGAGAATCCAATTTAAGATTAGGAAATTACTGAGTGCTGTGAGCTGCAAGTACAAGTAGTGATTGCATAAGTGATGGTGGTTTGAACTCACACTTAAATCCTATACCTTTAATAAAAACAGCTCTCAACAGACACATGAAAAGATGTTCATCATCATTAGCCATCAGGGAGATTCAAATCAAAACCACACTGAGATACCACCTTACACCAGTTAGAATGGCCAAAATCAACAAGACAGTAAACAACAAGTGTTAGAGAGGATGTGGGGAAAGGGGAACCCTCTTACAGTGTTGGTGGGAATGCAAGTTGGTAAAGCCATTTTGGAAAACAGTGTGGAGATTCCTTAAGAAATTAAAAATAGAGCTACCCTATGACCCTGCAATTGCACTATTGGGTATTTACTCCAAAGATACAGTGAAGGAAAGGGGCATCTATACCCCACTATTCATAGCAACAGTGGCCACAGTCACCAAACTGTGGAAAGAACCAAGATGCCCTTCAACGGACAAATGGTTAAAGAAGATGTGGTCCATATATATGATGGAGTATTATGCTTCCATAAGAAAGGATGAAAACCCAATTTTTATATCAGCATGGACGGGATTGGAGGATATTATGCTGAGTGAAAAAAGTCAAGCAGAGAGAGTCAATTATCATATGGTCTCACTTGTGGAGCATAAGGAATGACACAGAGGACATTGAGAAAAGGAGAGGAGAAGTGAGTTGGGGGAGATAGGAGGGGGAGACAAACTATGAGAATGTGGACTGTGAGGAACTAACTGAGGGTTTTGGAGGGGAGGAGGTGTGGGGGGTTGGGTGAGTTTGGTGGTGGGTATTATGGAGGGCATGTATTGCATAGAGCCCTCGGTGTGGTGCATAAACAATGAATTTTGGAACACTGGAAAAAAAAATCAAAGTTAAATTATATTAAAAAAAGAATCAGTTATATGTGAAAAGAATATAAAAACAGCTCTCAAAATTAATTTATGGTGAGATCATGGGTAACTAGTATTAATTAATAGTATAAATATTTGTATTCTAGAAAATATTTTTCTTGTCTGATCATTTTTTTCTTTATTCAAGCCTGATAATTATAAAATCCTAATTAAAATTTGCAAGGAAAACAAAAAAAAATTACATTGTTCTTTTTCATATCAGGCAGATTTAAAAAGTTTTAAATGCCAGAACTCTGTAGTGGCCCTAGTAATGCTTCATTTGAAAAAGATGAAGTCACAGAGTTATCACCCTTAATATTCTGAATTTTAGTGGTGGATTCTAACCTGGTTAAATTATTTTAAGTAAAATCTTATTTAAATGTGCAACATATGAAGCTCTTCTTTTAAAATTATTATTTTCTAAAATGTCAAAGGTTAATTCTGGTTGAATGCATTATAAATCATTTGAGATTTTAAAATGTTTAAGTGATTGACAATGTATTTTGTAACTATAAATTGTAAGGTGTCAGAAATGAGAAAAATGATGTGTTTTTTTTGTCTGTCCCAATCTTATCCTTTGAAGGCTAATAAGATAAAGATGCCTAAGAATAATTAGGCAGAAAAATTTATGTAAAAATGAGAAAGAAAGCCTTCATCTAAATTGACTTTTGATGATTTTAATAAAGGAGAGATTAAGGAGTGATTCAGCTAATCTGAATCTGGTTGTAATTACTATTTGTTTTTAAAAGATCTTAACTAACCCACTGAAACATTTAGTGATGTAATCGCTTGATGAATAAGGGAAAATAGTTGTGAGTGATAGATATACTCACATTTATGGCTAGAACTAGTATCTTATATTAGTACTTATGCTTTTTACATTTTTATATTTCAGAAAATATGATTGACATTATTTGTCTATTTTTTTGTTAAAACACAATAAAAAGCATCATTTGCTTTTAATTCCACCATAGTCTGTGTGATGACTAAGTTAAGTTTCCTTGATCCAGAGTCAATTATTTTAAAAGTTTAGTTAATTAGTGAACATTTTCAGAGAGAAAAGTGCAAATAGCAACATAACCTTTATCATATGCCAAGCACTATTCTAGGTGCTTTCAAATGTTGTATCATTTATTCTTAACAACAACCTTATATTGTAAGTTTGCTTATTATCCCTACTTTACTGATAGAAATTTGAGGTAGAGGGTGTCAAAGCCAGGAAATCTGGCTCTAGAGTCTTGGCTTTTGACTAATAGTTTATACTACCTCTCAAGTGTGAAATTAAAATTATTTAACTTGAATGTGAAAGCAATTTTGATGTAATGCTTCCTCTCACATTGTTCTTTCAGTTCAATATAATCTCGGTTGCAGTGAGTCTAATAAATCATAAACTTAGCAAAAACTATTTGGTTGATTACAGCTTCTAATACTGGTTCTAACAATAATTAGGTATGTGATATTGAATAAATAATCATTTATCCTCTTTAGATTCAATTTATTCTTCTACACAATAAAGGCCTTAGTGTCCTAGATCTGTTGAAACAAAGTACTACAAAGTGAGTGGCTTTACACAACAGAAACGTATTCAGTTATGGTTCTGGAAACTAGAAATCCAAAATCAAGGAATCAGCAGGATAGGTTTCTTCTGGTTGCTCTGAGGAAGAATTTGTTCCATGCCTCTCTCCTAGCTTCTGATGGTTTCTGGAATCCTTTGCATCCCTCAACTGGTAGTCACAAGGCTCCACTATCTGCCTCTGTCTTCACATAGTATTCTCTCTACATGTCTGTCTCTGTGTCTCTGTTTTCTCTTTATAAAGACACAAGTCTTTATTAGGACTTCATCTTAACCGATTAAATCTACAATAACCCTATTTCCAAATAAAGCCACATTCTGAACTTCTGGGTGGACATGAATTTTTGTGGGGGGAGGGGGAGCATTATTCAATCCCATACAGACAGGGTGATTTCAAACATCCTTTCAGTTATAACATTTTAAGCTTCTGGTTTTAGAGTTTAGGTAGCATTTGTAAATTTTTCATGAAAATTAGCCTTAGGTTTGCGGACGATTTAATTATTTCTAGGAGATTTTAATTTAGATTTAGATATCTTGAAAAAGTGGTAACTTCTGGGCAAATGTTTACCCCTACCAGAGATGTTTAAACCACAAATATGATATTTTAATAAAAGGTTCTAATGTAGTAAATTATTTGATATTAATTTAATTTAATTATAATTCTCCTTTTCCTTCTAATATGTAAAAGGCACTAGTTTATGGGACTAGAGCAGTAACTCTGCTGACTTCATATTTCGAAATTTCTAGTACTTAGTAATTTGTTCCATTTACACCCATCATGAGCTCCGTATTTGTCATCTGTGAACCCGGTTACTGCTGGCTGACTTGGTCAATGAGGTAGACTTTGACGTCGTTTTGCTGGAGTTGTTCTAAAAAGCAATTTTAAACATATTCCCATTTTATGCTTGAATTCACTGTACTCACCAGATAATATTACAAATACTGAAAATTTAGTTGTTTAGCAGTGAAAAAAGAGTAAAGGAAAATAATCCTTTTGCAATGATTTATTCTCTTTCCTTCCTGCCCTTCCTCCCCCCCCACTCCCTCGCATCCTTCCTTCCTTCCTTCCTTTCTTTTACGTTTTCCTCTTCACTCTATCACATCCGGACAACTCATTATCATTGTCAGTACACAAGAATTAGGTAATTTAAAAAAAATACATATTCTGGATTAACATTATAAATTGGTTTCTGATAATTGTTTATAGTCTTCTTTGCCAAAATTAAAATGTTTATCAATCAGTGTATTATTTATTATCAGTGTATCTTTATTTGTACTCACCAGCAAACTAGAGTCTTTATTTTCTTAAAAATAAAGACTAATGCAGTTACTTCTTGTTTTTTTTCTTTCCGAATTTTTATTGAAATTGCTATTAGTTAACATACAGCATGATACTCATTTCAGGTGTAGAATTCAGTGATTCATCACTTACGTACAATACCGACAGCTCTAATACAGTTATTTCTACATTAACTGTTGACGTGCTAAGCTTTGAGGACCCAGTGTTGATTCAAGGAATAATTTCTGCTTTCAATAATTCATAATCTGGCGAAAGACACTGCTACCTACATATATGACAGTCTCAAGTTACAGGTTGATACTACTTCTGTGACTTACCATGAGGGAACCTTAGAACTTCTACTGAACATTTGAAAATGGCTCACTAAAACATGATGAACTGTGACTTTTTGATAGCTAGGTATACTATTTTTAACAATACTTCTTTTAATTTTCCATTATTTTAATTGTTATGATACTCTGAATTGTAGAAAAATAACATCACTACCCCTTCATAGTAGGAAATGCATAGTCAGCATTTTATAAATTATAATTAATGTAAAGAATGTTATCAATCACTTCCACAGGATTAATTTTTTGTAGCAGATCTTATTCTTGGTTCTTTGGAATATACTTAAGTAAATGAAACAGCTAATTGGCTACAAATGACTATTATCTCTAGTGCTTGGGTTTGCAAATTTAATTAACCTCTAATTCTAATACTTTGAGTCAAACTCACTACCTTCTTTTCTTACCTATTATTTCTAAATACAATATGTTATAAACTCAGTCACTTTATAGATTGGCATATAGTACAAAATACTCTAATTATGTTTCTTTTCAGTATCTGTTTTCATTCTCAGAAGTGTGCATTAGATATAGCATGGAGATATTTTAATCATGCATGACAAAATGAGCTAGCGATAAAGAAATGTCCCAGGAAAACTGATTGTATAAACTCTATAGCTATGCAAAGAGCCTATTGAAAATCAAATTTTGCTTCTCACCCAAGCCTGCTTTTCTCTTAGCCAGTGGAGCATCCACTCAGTTTTTTCCAGAAGTGAACCTCTTTCACTCTTCCTTCTCCCATCTACAACTAATACTAGCGCCTTCTTCCTTAAATATCTCCCACCCAATTCCTGGATCGCTCTATCTCTGCTGCCTCCACTGTCACCCATACCACTGCCTTCTTATTTGGATGCCTACTGGAGTCTCCTAACCTTTCCTTCCACAAAAATTCTTTCCACCTCCAGCTCATTCTTTACCCGACAAAATTGATAGTTTTATTTTTGTGTTCAGTACCTTTCAAGTACTTCTTATTCCTGAGATAAAATCCAAACATCGTAATATAGTCCAAAGGAGGATTTGCAAATGGTAAAAATTACAACTTGTTTCCAAATATAAAATCAAAATTTATTCAAGATATCATTGAATATAAGATGCAACAACTGTTTCAAAGGAGAATCAGAGATAGACATAGATAGGTGATAAGGAATGCTGAAACAAGACTTTTAATAAATGCAAAACTATAATGGATAACAACATTGTAATGTTTGGAATTATCTTTTTTATAGGACAGAAATCAATGGTATCTTTACTGAACAAATTCACTTAGATTTTTATGGACAAGGATCACTTGCACCTCTATCAACTTTCCATAAGTTAACTTGGGCTACAAAGTGGCAAAATATCCCAGGCAAACATTAAGGCACAGAGTTCTGTAGAATCAGATAACTTGGAAGCTTCCTCTAAATACCCTACATTCTATTGAAGAGTCATTTTGTATTCTGTTTGTCCAAAGTCCTTCGCAGTTTTTACTTACAATGACTCTCAAGGCATTCTACTTTGGACTCATGTCTTCCATCCTTCTCATATGACAGTATCCTTATTTTCTGTTCTCCAAACATCTTAATGTTTGCCAAACAGTTCTGGTTATCCCTATTCTCAGGGCTCTCAAATTTGGTCTCCTCTTTTCTTAGAACTTTCTTTCCTTTGCCTTTTTTTTTTTCTTAAATCTTTTTCTGTAGATATTTCTTTGAAAGATCATTTTGTCATGGCAGTTCTATGAAACTGTTCACCTAGGTCTCCTTTGGTATATTCTCATAGCATCCAGGACACCATCATAGTAACATATAGTAACACTACATTACTTAACTTGTAATTACCTGATTACTGCTTGTACTACCCATTGGTCTGAAAATTATAGAAGAGAAGGGACTTTTTCTTTTTATTACACATCTTTATATAAACATATAGAAGCCATTCAATATGCATTTATAATTAATTTGTATCCATAAGAAATATGTTTTATGCATTTTTCTTTTTTAAAGATTTGTATTTCTTGTTTTTCCTACATTGTTTCAGGATTTTCATATTTCTTGTAAGTAATGTTTTTTTTTACTTTTATCATCAATAGAATCATATATTTTACTTTATACACTAATTTATTTACAAATAGAATATAAACCTAAGTAAGTGGCTAAGATTATAAAGTGAGGTGCATTTCTTACCAAGCAGATAAGCAGATAAATGAGCCTCTGTTTAGTTTTTCATCCAGTCAGCCTATAACAGTTACTAAGATACTCACTATACTCACTGTGTTGGAAAGTAGGAATTCAGAGGCAAAAAAGAGAGAAAGAGAGAGGGGAGAGAGAGAGGGTGAATGAGCAGTCTTGTGCACATTCTCATGTGGATTTTAGAGGCTAATGCAAATATTTTTAAGATTTATAGTCAACTTCAGAAAGAGCACAGTGATGGCACGGGAGAGAACGATTAGTTCTTCTTGGGTGTCTCACAAAAAGTGTCCATGGGAAGAAATTACTGGAAGTGACATGAGTGTTGCAAGTACAATAGGATATGAAGAAGGCCATTTCACACCTAGGGAACAGCAAGGACAAACAGTGGAGGCATGGCATTTTTGGAAAAATGAAATAGTGCAGTGTCATAGTATGCGTTTTAGGTAGAAGATAGAGGCAGATTTCAAGTGGCCTTGAATGCCACACAAAAGATTTTGGAATTAAAACTATAGGCAAAGACAAACCACCAAAGAGCTTTAAATAGGTTTGGATTTTGGAAATTCACTCTATTTGAATGTAGGATAGTAGTTTCCAAAGTGTTCTTCACTGCAACATTCTTGGAATTTTGTTCTTTATGTATCTTTTTTAATCTAAAATATTTTTTTTCAAGTAAGCTTTCCTAACATTGGCTGACACTGGTATGTTTACTTTGTATGTTGGCCAAATATCACCTGCAAATCACTTAACACCCAGTACTCTGAGGGTCCTGCAATGTAGAGGAATGAGCAATGGTGCTCTCTTACTACTTTGCTCTCAGCAAATTACCAAGTACGGCAGATCGTGTTCCTGGTCAAATGGTATTTACAGATAATATTATTAAGTTTTAACTATACTAACGCTTCACAGAAGAAAAAGTTATTTTGAGAAGATTTGGGTGGAAGAGAAAGGAGAGTCTAAGTGTGCCTGGGGGTTGGTGGGAGCAGCAGACACAGCATTTCTACTCCAAGCTGTTTTCCAGCTATACTACAAGGTTAAATAGCAGCAATGAGCTAATCAAATCTGACAAGAAAGCAGTAAGACATTGATATGATTAAGAAGACTGTATGAAATATGGATTTCCATGTACCATCTTTAGTGATGAACTTTCACCTACTTTATAATGTGTCTTAAGACATAAGCTAGTCATAGTATGTGGCCTTCAACACTGACATGACATTTTCAAAGGAAACATCTATAATCTGAAGACAAATATGGAATTTTTTTTCCAGAACTGTTTCCAAACTTGGTAATAAATTACCAATAAATTAATATTTCATAAATGGTACTAAACTTAATGGTCAATGCTTACAAGTTTCTATTGAGGTTTCTTATTGTATTAGTAAAACAGTACATCTATAAAACATATAAATAATAACATATGGACATACTAGGGAGACATGCTCAAGAATCTTTTCACTATGATAGAGGTGTGTGAATTTTAGATAATTGAACATTATTTAGTAAATGGATTAAGGGAGAGCACAAAGGGAAGAGAGCTCCTTGGAATACTTTTCGTTGAGTCATTGTTGAGACCACTTTGTATCTTTTGCTCTATTTATGTAGCAATATATTGCTGTAGGAAATTCATAGAAAATCTTTCTTCATTGAAAGCAAACTTAATAAATAGATGAAATAGACAAAAGATATGAACTACATATTTTATAAACAGGCTTTCATTTATAAGGAGATAAATTGATACAGTCAGATAGGATGGGTGGTTGATGAGCAACTGCTGTTGTTTTATCAGGCTATTCCAGTGACTCAAGTTTTTTCTGCTGATATATTCATATAAGAGGAATTTAGATAGGCTTGCCAAATTAAAATAAGTCCACTAGCACATGGGAAAACATGAGCTTAAAATGTATTGGAAGAGGCATTTCTATTTTAAGTTAGCATTTGCTAATGAAGGAACGAATTGTGTAACTCCTAAAATTGGACATCCATCCAAATCCTATCAAGATGAGACAACTTTTGAACTAGAAAAGATAGAATTTATGATACATAACTGAAGTGTTTTTTTTTTTTTTTGCTAGTTTACTATTATTCCCCATAGGGGATAAAATATTTCTGTCTAGATTTCCACAATATTCACAATGCATTTATTGTATTTATTGTTCTTCATGTTTTAGCTCATTTACTAGAAAATAAACTTTCTTGGGTGTGAGGGTCGTTTGTGTTTTTGTTTGCTTGTGTTTTAGCCTCCAAGTTGTCTAAGATTTTGTATGATAGGTACTCAGTGGGCCTACTTTGAATTGAATGGTTTGTTACTAAAATACTGGCCTTTCACAGTAGAAATCAAGGGTCAGGAATATTATATTAGTTATTCAAACTATTATGTATATTTATGCTACTGTGAACTCTTCAAATTTTTTGAGGAGACCCTGGATTGAAATATAATTAATTTTGTTACATAGAACTTTCTATATAGTTCCAGACATGTATGTACATGTACATGCCTCCAAAGAATAAGCATTTTGGAATTTACAATTATCCGGCACATTCACCACCAGAACAGAGAGTTCAAACAATTAAACTGATACAATATGGCAGCATATATGCTGTATATTATTTTTTGCATATCATATATTTGTATATTATATACAATTTATTGTATATACAATATATTGTATATATATTTGTATATTATTTTTTTGCTGAGTGTAGACAGAGTTAATTGCAAAAACAATGAAAAGGAAAAATATATTGCCATAACTAGATCTTCTAAATATTGAAAACTCATACTGAGATATACTAATATCAGAGAAATAACTAATTGCAGAGGAACATTTTGTGACTTATATATATTCTATTTACCAATATTTCTATAGGAATTATTTGATATGTATTAAAGAAAATCAAGTCCGGGTCTTACATCGTTTTTTTTTCTATTTTGTTTTCCCTATGTCTAGCAAAATTCCAAGAGAGATGTTAGGTATTTCTGATTTTAGAAGTTGAATTAGAGAAAAAAATACTACTCAAAATCAGATTGATATTTAAAATGTTATAATATTTAACCACAGGAATGCACAAGGTGATAAAATGACTTGTGTGAAATTAATCTTGATGTTCACCAGTTTAAGATGTTAATGTATCCTTGGGTCACCAGAGGAGTAGTTGATGAGTATAGTACTCATCAGAGGATAGAAAGTGTTCTAACAGGTCAACACTAACACTTCGAAGGCTTAGCACAAGGTTTTCTTATGTATATAAAGTCTAACACAGGTAATCTTGATCAGAAGAGAACCATTTATATCTTAGGTTTCTTCCATAGTCCTGCTTCACTTTCCTTAAAGACCTTGGAATCCTCTGTGTTTGGCTGATGGGTGGGGAAATTGAATGGAAGATTCCTAATAGGAAGGGCATGAATTATTTAGACTCCTGTTCAGTTGTTCTATATTCACCCTATTTCAGGAATCACTAGGGAATGCCCAGGAAATGATTCTGTAGTTTCTATCACAGTGAAGGAAACTTAACTTAAGTGTTCCAATGCCCAGGGACCATAGAGACTAAATGTCATTTCCCCAAATGCCTGCTAAGCTGAGTCATCTGTATTACTGAATTAAATGGATGAAAATAATTATCTACAATATGGGAGGCAGCCAGGTGCATTTGTGATAGTTTTTAGAAATTGTGGGCTTGAGAGTTGGATAGAGATTGTGGGAATGAATGGTCAATATTTGGAATAACTTAAATTATTTAAATATGAATGTATTTTTCTGTCTTTACTCTTGTCATCTTCTAACTAGATGTTCTTTTCAAGTTACTTTAGAGCAAACTCTTAATAAAGTGATGCCTGGGACAGAAAGTTACCAAGAGGGAAAAAATAAATAGACACACTGAGAAGTTAGGACAAAGAATAAGGAAAGTTACCAAAAAGACAAAAATAAACAATTGGTAAGAACTTGATGGAAAGTCAAAATTTTAAGAACTTGATGGAAAGTCAAAAATTACTATATATATGTACGCATATACTTACTTTAGGATCTACTTTCTCTCTTATATTCTTACCCTCTTTTTCAAGCCAGAAAGGAACTTAATTTGTTCTTGTAGCTGGGAGTTTAAGGGAAAAACTTTCAGCTTGGGTCTATCCTGGGAGTGCAAATGATGTTATAAAGGCTCAATTTCTTGATGCACCTCAGAAAGATTGTCTCCTTGTCAGACAGGGTGGCCACTGGCAGTTAACCACTTACTAACTGAAGTGGAAGGGACACGCTTCAGTCATTTTAACCTCAGCTGAATGTTGTAAAGGGATATGTCCTCTTTTTTCTACCTTGATTGTACTGTTTAAGAGTCATAACATTACCCTAAATCATCTTGACTTAAAGATATCGTTAAAAATTTTAATGACACTCATTTAATCTTTATAGTCATCCTGGAATGGATAGGCACTCTTAAAATATCTTTATCTTGTGGTGGAATTAAGTAACTTGCCCGAGATCACACACTTATAAATTGTTTTTTTGTTTTTGTTTTAACATTCACAGTCTCTTTACTTTCTTTTCTTGGGATATGTAAGCTGTAGATACGTAATAATTGATTTTCTGATACTTGCTTAGAAATTTAACTTCTTTTAGGGGCGCCTGGGTGGCTCAGTGGGTTAAGCCGCTGCCTTCGGCTTGGGTCATGATCTCAGGGTCCTGGAATCGAGTCCCGCATCGGGCTCTCTGCTCAGCGGGGAGCCTGCTTCCCCTTCTCTCTCTGCCTGCCTCTCTGCCTACTTGTGATCTCTCTCTGTCAAATATATAAATAAAATCTTTAAAAAAAAAAGAAATTTAACTTCTTTTTGGCTCAGCCGTTTAGATATTACAATTAACTTGCTGGCTGCTACTGATATTTTCCAACTTATTTTTAAAATGTAGATGATATTTGGTATCATCCACCAGAAGGATGCCAAATGGATCTGTCTCTATATAATTCTAAAAGAGAGCAAATGCAGGGCATGATCATGTATATCATTAAGGCAGATTTAATTTAATTTCCTTCTGATAAAATTTCTACAGTGAAGCTATGAATGGTTCACTCAACTCCAAAGAACCACTGGGAATCTTGATTCACCTTCTATCCCAAGTGGTAGAAACTCAGTTTCTGTGATATCCTGCAGCTTAACAATAAGTAAATAAATATATAAATGACGGCTTTTAGGCTAAGATAAGGGATGTAAAATATTTTCAATTCTGTGAATGAACAGGATGAAGCTAATTAATTAAAACTGTCGGGAATTCCTTTGAAGAAGTCTGTGATTAAACACAAGGCTTTATCATGCAACAATTAAATAAATTTGGCCTCAGGTATCTTTGTTCATTCCCCAGGGAATGAGGGATGAAATTCTGGTTTAGAGTTACACTTTGTTAGAGATTTATCTATTTTAATTGATTCAGCTTTCACTATAAAACTCCAATGGAATAGCTGATGTAAATGGCATATTATGTTAATATATAAGCCTCTCATGACTTATCTTCAATTTAAACAAAAGATGAAAACATAACTTGTCTGATGTTTTGCAGAAATGAATGAGAAATAGTAAAAATTAAATAAACCATTATAATAGTTTGTAGTATCAAGAATATTTTCTTATGCTAGATGAATCTTAAATAAAATATGTTTAAACACCCATAGATAGGCACAGGTAAGATTTCAGAGTGAAATTTAAACAGAGTAATGTTAGTAAAGAATAATTAACCAGTTAGAAGGAGACTTCTTTGTTGTTGTTGTTGTCATAGTTTCTTAATTGAAGTTTAGTTGATATGCAATATTACATTAGTTTCAGGTGTATAATGTAGTGATTGGAGCAGTCTGTACAGTATGCTTTACTCACCACAGCATAGCCTCCATGAGCCACCATACAATGTCATTCAGTACAATTGACTATATTCCCTATGCTGTAACTTTCCTCCTCAGGACTTATTCATTCCATAACTGGAAGTCTATGTGTCCTACTCCCCTCCATCCATTTAGTCCATACCCCACCTCCACCCCTATGGTAACCATTAGTTTGTTCCCTGTATTTATGGGTCTATTTCTGCTTTATGTTTGTTTATTCATTTTTTTTTTATTTTTAGAAATCCCATGTAAGTGAAATCGTATGGTATTTGTCTTTTTTTTTATTTTTAGAAATCCCACGTAAGTGAAATCGTATGGTATTTGTCTTTCTCTGTCTTAACTTATTTTATTTACCATGATACCCTCTAATGTTGTCACAAATCGCAAGATCTCATCCTTTTTTATGACTAATATTCCATTACCTATCTATCTATCCATTCATCTGTTGATGGACACTGGTGTTGTTTCCATATCTTGGCTATTGTAAATAATGATGCAATACACATAAGCATTTTTATATCTTTGTGAATCAGTGTTTTTGTTTTCTTTGGGTAAATAGCCACTAATGGAATTACTGGATCATATGGTATTTCTATTTTTAATTTTTTGAGGTCTATCCATGGTGTTTTAGGAGACTGTTTTCCTTAATGAGAGATAGTATTTCCTTTTGAGAGAAAATTTTGGTTTAGAAATGAATATTTTAAAGTGCATAAATCCCAAGCACTAACTTTTTTTGAGACCATTGTGGTTACTGATAATGAATGCATTGGTGTTTTTATGAGTTCCGTTACTAATGATATATTGAAAAATTGGGTACAAGAAGTATATGGAATGTCGGTAAGTGAGGTCCACATTTGAGGAAGGCACACTAATATTAATAATTAGTCAAAGTCCTCTTTGGTAACAGATTAATTTATCCTTCAAGAGATATAACTTGAAACAAAAAATATGAACTAATAAACAGAGTATGAATTTGTAGTTTTAAAGTTGTTGTTCTGACAAAGTTGGTACCAACTCTTCCTTTGACAGTGTCTCTTTCGGATGGGGTTGGTTTGTGAAAAGAACAAGGGGTAGCTCGAAAATTCAGATGGTAGAACGATGAATATTAGAAGTGTGACTGATCTCTATTTCAGCCTTTTATACACATTTTTTTAGTATTCTCTATAACTAAATTTAATACCTTGGAATCATTGAACTCAGGATTGACTGAACAAAATTGGAATAGGTTTTGATGGTATAATAATTTTCCTCAGTGTCAGTTATTTAATAGTGGGGTAATTATATTTATTGATTTGAGTTTTATGACTATTGTGAAGAATATGTAAGAATTTGAAATATTGATTATAATCGTTTCTTATCAGCATCTTATGAATGTATATATTTCAACATAGTGATTGAATGATTACATTCTGCATGATGAAAATATTTAGAGGGATAAACATTAAATTGCTAATGAGAAAATGTCATTAGTTGTAGTATAATTAAAGTTGCAAAGAATCTTGGAAATCCTATAGGATATAGACTTCTTTCCTTTCAGAGCTGAAAGAAAGTTTAGGTAATTTATCCATGGTTGTATAGCTAATTGCCACAATTTGGAATACCACTGAGAGTTTTTAAAAAGTATCTCAGGTTTGTTCCATCCTGCTCTTTTTAAAAATTATTTCATCACTTCCCTTCCCTCCTATTTTTTTCCCCTTTTTCCTTCTACCTTCCTTTCTTTCCATATGCATGGAAGCTATCTTGGGCATTGGTGTTACCAAGATAGAGACTGGTCTGATTGTACCACGGATAATAAAAACACAAGTGTGATCTGAAACCAATTCAGGCAGTAGTCCAGTTCAGCAGTGCTCAGGAAGAGCACTCCTAGAACCACTGGGCAATAGGATAAGAAATGCCTTAATATTTAATTCAGACCTCCATTCTCAATCACTCCTAGGGGGGTTCCACAACCCTAATTGTGCAAATATAGTAAATCATAAATTGTCTTGAGAAAGACCTAATAAACACTTAGAAGGAAAAAAGTATAGAGTTTAGTACACAATTAGTATAAGTATTCTTGTACATAATAAACCATAAATGATATGCAGTGGTTTCAGGCTCTCCTCATTAAAGAAATTGAACACTTCTTGGGTAAAGAGATATTATTTGCTCAAACCTTTGGATTTCTACTTCTCTAAAATATTGCTCAGGGGCGCCTGGGTGGCTCAGTCAGTTAAGCGTCTGCCTTCAGCTCAGGTCATGATCCCAGGCAGAGATTGAGCGCCACATTGGCACCCTGCTCAGTAGGGAGTCTGCTTCTCTCTCTCCCATTCCTCCTGCTTGTTCTCCCTCTCTCTCTCTGTCAAATAAATAAATAATCTTTAAAATAAAATAAAATATTGCTCAGATTCCTGGGGGCATCCAGCTCTGCTTATAATGGGATATTTTTCAAATTTTTTATTGGAGTTATTAATATCATTGGCAGTTGTCCTTAATTTTGTCACTGCTTTGCTAAAGAAAGCATGCCTTCATATACTTTTGAAATACTAGGTGATGTCAAGCTTCTCTGCATCTCTCTCTCTCTCTTTTTTTAATGTTCAGTTAGCCAGCATATAGTGCATCATAAAGTTTTGTTGTAGTGTTTAATGATTCGTTACTTGTGCATAACACCCAGTGCTCACCCCAACACATGCCCTCCTTAATACCCATCAGCTGGCTACCCCATCCCTCCACCTCCTTCCCTTCTGTGACCCTCAGATTTTTCCCAGAGTCCAGAGTCTCTCATGGTTCTCTCCCTCTCTGATTTCTTCCCATTCAGCTTTCTGTCCCTTCTGTGGTCCTCTGCTCTATTCCTTATATTCTGCATATAAGTGAAATGACATAATAATTGTCTTTCTCTGCTTGACTTATTTCACTTAGCATAATCCCCCCCAGTTTCATCTAAATTGACGCAAGTGGTGGATATTCATCCTTTCTGATGTCTGAGTAATATTCCATTGTATATATGAACCACATCTTCTTCATACATTCATCTGTTAAAGGGCATCTCAGTTCCTTCCATGGTTTGGTGCATCCCTGTTCTGATTCAAGGATTTTGTGAGGAGAATGGAGGGGGAAAATGAACGTTGTGTCCTGCATCTGTTCTGTTTCAATATTTTAATAGTTTCAATATTTTAATAGTGCTTCTCTATTTGTATTATCTACTCTAAAGTGAAAAAAAAAAGGGAAAGAAAAAGAAAAAAGGAAGAAAATGGAAGCTTTAAGCCATTTTTTTTTGCAAGAAAATATACATTATTAACTTGGGTTTGGCTTGAATTTGAATGATTCACTCACTGGCTAGAAATGTCATTTGATTTTTTTTTTTTTTTTTTTTTTTGGAGGCAGAAGGATGGTAGTTATCCAATGCCCAAATGTCATTTCTTTTTTGATGGAAAGAGCAGTGTATCATTGGATAACTACTTATGTGACAAAAAAAATCTTGAAGAATAAAGAAGTAAATACAGAACTTAAGAAGTCACTACTTTTATTTACTCTTATTTGTATTGTGATTTGGAAACTACAAAACCCTCTATGGTTTTATCACTTTATCCAATCCAATGGTCATTTGCAGTTTATGATTTAAAAATGTTCAATACATATGGACAAATGACAAATGTCTATGAGAACAAGAAATAAAATATGTTTACAACATTTTTATTAAAGACTACTTTAAAGGAATCAGAAACTGGCGGGATGAAGTATTCTGAGGCAGTCTCTACTCTGTGTATTTCATATGCCATGCTAATTCATTAAAAATGCCCTCATCTTAAGCATGCCCTTTTTTGGCTCTGACTAAAGACTCTATTAAAACTTATGTTCTTAATATTTGTCATTGTAAAATTTGGGGGAACTGGCAAAGCAATTCCTGAAATGATGCTTCATTTGCTTCACTATCAAGCGCTAGAAAAACTATTTTTATGAACTGTGCCCCCAAACCATTCACGGTAAAAACTTGAGGGTGTTTTCATTGAAGCTTGTGCTGTACATCTGAAAAACCAATGATGCCTAAAGGAGTTTGGAATCACAAGTTTGTGAGATGAAAAAAAGAAAAAAAAAGGCAAAGAATATTCAGTTTTAAGGAGAAAGTTCAAGAAAATGACTTTTTAAAGCAATTTGACATTTTTTATTATATTACTTTAGTGTGGAAGTAAATATGCATATCCTTCATAGATTATAGGAATTTTTAAATGTGTAATTAATGTGATTTAATGTAATGACTATGTAGCCTAAATGCAGCCTAAAAATTGTTTGATATTTTATCAGTCTCTAGCTTGTTTTATATAGTTAGGATCAGTACAGGGAAAGAAAAAAAAAAGTGCATTCATATTCCAAAAGGTTAAGTAACTTTAGCCTATTATTGAATCAAAGATAAAAAATAATATATGCTATGTATGATGATAATCTGTACATTGTTAACTAATGAATATATTACTAAGATAAAATGTGCTAATTTCATGAGAAAACAATATCACTGAATTCCAAATTATGCTAGTTTGGTTCCCTCTTCACTATACTTTGATGCTGGATGGCATTGCATCATATGCTTGTGATTTCCATAGCATACTTTGAATATATTCCTGGTATCTCTATCAATGAAGTGTACTTTTGATCCTTTCCTAGTGTGTTTTCTGTTTCTCTCTATCCATTTTCTTTCTTTTCCTTTTTTCCTTCCCTCCCTTCCTCTTTTCTTTCTTTCTTTCTTTTCTCTTCTCTTCTCTTCCCTTTCTTTTCCTTTCCTTTCCTTTTCTTTTCCTTTTCTTTTCTTTTCTTTTCTTTTCTTTTCTTTTCTTCCTTTCCTTTCCTTTCTCTCCCTCTCTTTCTTTCTTTCTTTCTTTCGTAGAGAAAGAGAATGCCTAGAAAGGGTAGAGGGAGAAGGAAAGAGAGTCTTAAGCAAACTCCATGGAGCCTGGAGCCCTACCGAGGGCTCAATCTAACAACGCTGAGATCACCACCCTGAGATCATGACCTGAGCAGAAAACCAAGAGTCAGTGGCTTAACCAACTCTGCCACCCAGGCACACCCTCTGTTGCTTTCTTAGTGAAGCTGATTTGATCATCATCCCATCATCCATGGATACTTGCCTATAAATTTTCAAGATGTTGCCATTTCTTTAGTAATTCTCCATTTTATCTACCAAGTTTGTGAATGATAATTAGAACATTGGAAGATGGAGGGGCACCTGGGTGGCTCAGTCAGTTAGGTGTCTGCCTTCGGCTCAGGTCATGATTCCAGGACCCATGTCGGGCTCCCTGCTCAGCAGGGGGGGTCTGCTTCTCCCTCTCCCTCTGCCCCGGCTCCTGCTCTCTCAGTTGTTCCTTTTCTCGCATCTCTCAAATAAGAAATAAACAAAATAAGTAACTTAAAAAGTTTGGAAGATGGAAATACTTGAGCTTCTCTCTGCATTGTATCATAACTGGCTGATGTATCTCACTTCAAAGTTATCAAAATTCTTTATCACTCTGTAACACTTACATAACACTTTCTACCTTAAGTGCAACTACTTATGTTCCCACTGCAGTTCCCTATTTCATGCCAACCTTTAAGAGAGAAGATTGTTAGTTTTACTAATTGAGATAATCCCCAAACAAAACCTAGACCTGGCACATAGCAAGCACTCATTAAATACATACTGAATGAGGGAATGAGGAATGAATGACTTAGAACAAGTTCAACAAAGTTAAGATTTTGAGTAATTGTCTCTCTAGGTGTAAAATATAGTCAGAGGAAACATTCAAGCATTTGTCCTCTTAGAATCCTATGTCAGAAGTTGAGGGTTATTAATAGAATATTCAATTCACTTAATCCAATGTAATAAATATTGAATAATTACCATATTATAAATTGAGTATGATGCTAGGTACTATACAGGAGATTGCTATTAAAAAATAAAAACAAAAACAAAACATACATAATCTGCTACGTAAAGCTCATGATGAAGACTGTGAGGCCAATAAAATTATACAAATTGTTCTAATGACCCTAAAATTCATTTTAATTCTATGAACAAATATTTGCTCTATGTCTATATCTGTATCTATATCATTATGATAATATGATAAAATTCAGATAAAATTGAGCAAAATATGTTCTGAGGCCTATAATTCTCTGAGAAATGCACAGTATTTATTTTTCAAGTAGCATTTTCAAGATTTTAATATAATACTTAAAAATATACAGACTTAAAAATAATTATCTAATGGTATCTAAGCACCTATATAAGATAGAATATTTCCAAATACCTTAAAAATATTATTTGCCTCATTCACGAAGAATAATGTTTTATTTTATCTATTTTTGTGTTTTAAAATACATTTAATATTGAAAGATTTTTTAAAATTTAGATTATTTAAATATAATGGCATTTTGCCATCTTGCTATCTTAAATATTGCCTTATACATATGAATGAAAGCAAATGCATTTATATTTAAGTTTATTAAAACATATAGAAACTAATGTCTTTAAATTATATGATGTATTCTGTGAGGGATTTTTTTCAAGTTTCAATGTTATATCAATTATTTGGAATGTCAAAATCTGTGTTTTTTTTTTTTTACTTCTGTGTTCTTTTATTACTTTTGGAAAATAGTATTGACTTTATTTTCTACTTTGCATTACCCTATCACTTAAAAAAACAAAACAAAACCAACCTGCGTACTGTTTGATTTTAGTTGTTTTATTTGAACTCCAGTCTCTGAAGTAAAATGGAAAAGTAGAACTGTTACTTGAGGAAATATCTTTCAACACTAAAGGATTTATTCAAATATGATTATTTCAGACAAATATTTTTTTGGAAGATGGCATTTTTATAGCATTGTGGTAATCAAAAGAAACTAAAGCAAAACAGATTATATTATTTACATCTATGAGTTACTAATGTTTTTGTCAGTGATTTAAACTATCACTTTTCCTTTTCAAATAAGGTATTAATTTTGTTTCTATTATAAAGATAATAGTAACATCACTCCTAATATATGTAGCAGACTTTTGGGTAAAATACAGAGAATACTGGTCCCATGTCAGAAAATGTAACAGTATTTTCAATATAATCCTTCATGCCCAAAATGTTTTCATATGCTGCCTCTCTCCTCTTTCCCCTTTTCATCACACATCAGTGTCAGTAAATTTTTTTGTGGTTATACAGGAGCAATTAATTATAAAAATTAGGTAATCACCAATGGCCTTGTGTCCATTCAATATAAATATCAGTCTATGTGAAGAAAGTGCTGGATAATAGAACGAATCAAATCAGACCTATCTTTAAAAGAAAAGGTACAATGGTTATAATGGTAATTGATACTCTATGTAAAAGCATTGAGCACAGTGCTACATGTATTAATAGAGGCTCATAAAGGTACTCAGTTATAAGAATGGTAGTGATGTTAGGAAGAGTTACATTAGTAGCTGTAGTGTTGTGAATAACAGCAGCAGAAGTTAATTTGAGCAGCAGAAAAACATCCTCCTACAGAAAAGTTAATCCCCATGACCTAATTTGTTTTATCTATCTTTTCATACATGGGCACTTTCTAAAAGGAATTTGAGGTAACTGTGTCAGCTAAACAGATGTTAGCATGAATCATTCCATAAGTTTTATATCCACATGTCAGCTAGTAGAGATTGTATCAGAATATTAGGATTGGGACCTGCTTAAGGAAATTAATGTAGGATTAAAGAAGCAAGATCTAGGAGAAGGAGGTGAAATGATTTCAGGGCTCTAATTCACGAGTATTAAAGCAAATGTCACGTATGTCATTATTTTATTAATATCAATTCCTTTCTAAGATTCTTGTAATTCGTGAACATAAAGACTTTGCACATTTTATAATTTAACATAATTCTGGAAAGTCACTTGAAATCTAGTAAATTATTTCAGAAGTTGCCAACTGAAGATTAAGTGTGATAGTTACATTAAAAGGCCTTGTAAACTGTACTGTATGTATAAAACACTAGTGCTATGATGATGTTGATGAAGATGATGGATTTAGGGGTTGGAATAGGATTGAGTCAGTACCCATATTCATACTCTAAGAGATTTCTCTGCCTCTAATGCTACCTAGGAGTCACTCTTAGAAGTGTAATCCAGTGTCATCAACATTGCTTAAAGCCTGGTGTGATTAGTAAATCCATCCCCAGGAGGAAGGCAGTGAAGTTTAGTCAGGAGAGAGAAACACCGTGTATCTTTGTTGACTGGTTTAAAGGAAATGCCATAAATGAGAATTAAAAAGTGGATCACAAGCAATTGTCTATTGCATGTGCAAAAAGTTTGGAGGAGATTATTCTTTTTTTTTATTTGTTCCTATCAGAGACATTGTTATTTTTATATTTAAATTAGTTTGGTTACTGAGTACAGCATGGACACTCTAAAAAGGTATTTTTTCTAGTAAAAAATACCTTTTTAGAGGGGAAAGGGAATTATGCTTCTTTAGGAAATGGCTGGCATTGTTTGTTTATGAATTTGTTTATAACTGTAACCTCTTAGACTTAATGTTCTCGAGTTGCATTTGGCAAATTTTTTTTTTAATCAACATGTAATGTATTATTTTCATTTGGCAAGCTTTTTAACACAGTGTAAGAAAAAAAATCAATGTGGAAAGATTTGCTACCAAAAGGTTACAAAGTGAAAAAAAAAAGGAAAAAGAGAACACATATTTTTGTACAGTTTACCCATGTGAATTGACATTTATTTATCAATCCAGCCACCATTCATGCAACCATCTTTGTCAGTCTGTCTGTATGACTATTTTTGTACCTGCTTATCCTTCAGGACACGTATGATAAATTTAGGTTAAGAAAATATATATTAATATAATAATATTAATTTAAATATTCATAATGTGTATCTATATAATGGATCATGTTAATAATACACTAGCAGACACTTTCACTACTTCTAGAAACCCCCCAAGGTGACTCTACAAACAATAAAACTTAATGCTTGCCTCACATTAATTAGGTCTAGAGCAGGGTTTCTTAATTTCAATACTATTGACATTTTGGACCTGAAAATTCTTTGTTGGGAGCAGAGGAGGACTGTCCTGTGCACATATGATGTTTACTAGCATCCCAGATCTCTACTCACAAGAAGCCAATAACACCCACCCCCTTCAAGTGTGATAACCATAAATGTCTCCAGACAATGTCCAATGCCCCCAGCGTAGCAAACACCCCCAGTGCAGAACCACTGTTTTATATCTATGCAAAGAATAATCTGAACTGACACCCATAAATACATATGAAATTATAGGTGCTACATTATTTATTTTTAAGCTAAGAACATATTGAACACATGGGGGATTGCATCGGACACATGTGCCTACCATCCAGATTTAACAGACATACAGATAATAATGTTATTTAAAAGAATTTGTAAAAAAGAATATGTTGATTTTGCTTCAGATAGCAAATTGCCATATACTAATAGGGAAAATTCTCTCCACAAACTTGTTCTTTTTCCCGTTAATGACAACCCCACCTACCAGGTCTCCCAAGCTAAAAACTGCAGGCATTTCCTGTTTCTTTTCTTCCTTAATCCCCATATCTAGTAAGTTACTAGAATATTTGTTATACCACCTCAGAAAGATAGCTTCAGTCTCTGCTCTGGCTATTTTGAATTCACTGCCATCATCCTCTCTCACCTGGCAAGAATTTCCTAAATTTCCTAGAAATAGGCAGATACTTCTACAAAACAAACCATAGCTTAATTTCCCTGTACGGAGCATCATTAGATCTCCATTGCCTGAAAGAGAAAACTCTGAAATCCTACATCACTTTCGTTCCAGTTAAGTCCCCAGTCCACCTCACTTCATTTTCCGTTCAGGACTTTAAGACCTGTGAACACATCAGACTTTCTTTCCCAAGGCAGTTTCCCCTTACACATGTTTCCCTGTCTGCCTAGATTGCACAAGTGTGCCTTACTCACATATTGAGTTCCCCAGTTGGACTAGAGAGAATTTGATAGCAAAGAATGCCATGCAATCTGAAATTTTTCCATTCTTCAACTTCAGATATGAAATGATAAGGCATAGACATATAAAGGGACATTCTTATGTGCTTCCTTTTTTTGCTACCTAATGGCTTCTTTTTTAAAAAATATAACCTTTATATTATAAATATAACACAGATACTGAAAACATCACAAAACAAATGCATAAAGGAGTTTTTAAAAGATTTACCCTCTTTGTAACTTCCAGTCTACTTAAGAAATTGCACTATGCTTACCACGCAAGAAACAGCTCTGTGCCCCATCTCAAACCCTTTCTTCTATAAGGGTAACCACCATCCTTACGCTCATAGAAATCTTCTTTCTTGTAGTTTCTTTATACTTTGGTGATTACCCAAGTATGCATCCCTGGATGCTATAGTTTGGCCTTAGAAGATTTTTAAAACTCTTTTAAGACTTAATTACAGGTTCCTTCTCCTTCCTCACCTCTTATAATTTTTCTGTTCAACATTGAGAATTTTCCAGAGCCTGAGTGTTATAGTTTGTTCCTCCTCCTAGAGTTCAGTATGGTTTCTCAGTCTTCTGTATTCCTCCAGATGGGCAGCTGGATCCCAACACTATCATATTCACGTTTCATCCCTTTGCAGAAGGTGGTGGCATTTGCTCAGCCAGAGGCATCAAAGGACTGGTTGTTGTCAAAACTGTCAAGGGTCTGAGATGTTAGTCTATTTACAAGCTAACAAGTTAGCCTGCCAGTTGTGTTGGCAGAAGACCCAAGACTCCATGGTATAGCAGTCAGCAGGAGCTTCATGTTTATATTGTTTCCTCTTGCCCCTGGGGACTATTCCTGGGGGTGGAGTGATTGGGAAGTGGGCACAGGTGGATACTGCACTCAAAATGGATTTGTGTCACAGTTGAGAAACTCAGGGTTTAGAACACCCTAATCTTCCTTAAAGGAAATGTTAGCTAGCAAATTTGCCTTCAGCCACAAGAGAGAAGCTATCATTATTTCCCAATGCTGTTTGCTAGCTGCACATCCTTGAAGAATTTGTTTCCACCTCCATTCATAGTGGGCCCCATAGTGGTACTCGGTTCTTTTACATTAGGATTGTTTTGTCATACTTAAATCGTTCATTCATGTACAGAGTCTCAGTGGATTTTACACATCCTTATGAAAAGACCTCTAGTTTCTTGACATCTATGAGAATGCTATTTTAAACTTTTAGGAGGTTTGAGGGGCACATTTTAGCATACTTTGAGTTTAGAAATATCAGAATTGTGCTGAAGTTATTTTTGAGAGGTGTTCTGGATTAGATAATATTTTTGTCATAAAAAGGAGGATGTGATTCTTCATTTATAATTTTTCACCATGTTTCAATGAATATTACTTTCAATAGGAAATAATAATCACCAAATTTTGAAAGAAATATCTTAAAGTGATTGGGATTTTGAGCCCTGGAATAAGACATATTATTTTTATTTAAAAAAATTTTTCTTGGAGTGCCTGGGTGGCTCAGTTGGTTAAGCCTCCAACTCTTGATTTGACTCATGTCATGATCTTAGAGTGGTCAGATCGAGCCCTGCCTGGGCTCCTTGCTGGGCATGGAGCCTGCTTAAGAGTCTCTCTCCCTCTACCATTGCCCCTCCTCCACCCCACCCCACACACTGCTCTGACCCTCTGTCTAAAAATAAAAAATATTATAATAATAATTTAAAAATTAAAAATAATTCTTCCCTTTTTTATCTATGTGTTTTGGGCAAGTTATTTAACTTTATTTATCTATGCAATAGTACTTTAAGAGTTGGTGCTACCAGAATATAAGACACAAGTGCCTCACATACAGAAAACACTATATAAATAACTTCATATAATTATTACAAATAGTAAATTGTACTATTTGCATAAGGATACTTAAATATGATAGCATTTTAATTTCTAGTCTCCAAAATCCTGATCTCAATTTATGCTATTGTCTGTAGTCCTGATTGTACTTAGAGATGTCCATGCTGTATTTGTTTGAATTAAATATTAAGAACACATAAGTAACATAAGACATTGTTGTCACTGGATGTCATGACTCATGCAAGAATGTATTCTTTATAAATTAATTAAGCCTTTTGCTTTCTGTTTTTACTGCCAAATATTTAGACAGATAGTAAAATGTATTTTGGCAGTCTTGTCAAATCCAAGCTTGATACTTTGGCTTTCCTATTTCTAAAATTGCTCACCCTTTTCATTTAAAAATCACAACAGACTAGTCACAAAAGCAGTCACCTCTAACTTCTGAATAATCAAAGGCCATTTCCCATATGTTTTCCAAAAGAGGCAGCTGTTGTTATACATCATTTCACAAAAGCCCATTTTCCTCCTTTAAATTTTGAGAGGGAAAAAATCTTATGAAAGCTCTCAGACATAAAACTGTTACTCTCAATTGTAGATTGAAATGGTATCAAGCAGTTTTCTCATCTAAACTTTGGTGATAAGGAGTCCTTCATATAGACATAGAGAAACATGGTTTTATACATGCTATCCAGAAGAGGCAGTGTATTGAAGAGTAAAGATTCTGGATTCAGAAAAAAAAACCAGAGACAACTAATATTGAAAGCCTGCTGTAAGCCAGATCTTAAGTAACTTGCAGGGATTTACTTCTCAGAATAATTAGGGAATTTATAATGTTAATATCCCCCTATTGCAGACGAAAAAACTGAGGCATAGAAGAATAAATAATTCACCCAATATAACACTGCTAAATACTAGACTATGAACCCAGGTAGTGTATTTGTTTGCCAGGGTTACCATAATAAATTACCGCAGACCAGGTGGTTTAAACAGAAGTTTATTTTCTCACAATTGTGGAGTCTCAAACTCTGAGATCAAGAAATCAGCAAGGTTTTTTGCTTCTGAGGACTTTCTCACAGACTTGAACATCAATATTCTCATGTCTCTTCACACATTGTCTTCTTTGTATGTATGTCTGTGTTCTAATTTCCTCCTCTTTTTAAGTTCATCCTAGTGACCTCATTTTAATTTAATTACCTTCTTAAAGACCCTACTCCAGGGGCACCTGGGTGGCTCAGTGGGTTAAAGCCTCTGCCTTAGGCTCAGGTCATGTTCCTGGGGTCCTGGGATAGAGCTCTACATTGGGCTCTCTGCTCAGCAGGGAGCCCGCTTCCCCCTCTCTCTCTGCCTGCTTCTCTGCCTACTTGTGATCTCTCTCTCTCTTGCTCTCAGTGTCAAATAAATAAATAAAATCTTAAAAAGAAAAAAAAAGACCCTACTCCAAATATGGTCACATTGTAAGAGAGGAGTTAGGATTTCACCATGAATTTTGAGGGATCATAGTTGAGCCCATAACAGGCAATCTGACTTATGAACACACCTTTATGAAATATATAGCACCAATGGTTTAATTAATCAATTTTAATATCGAGTATATATATATGTTTGCATATATGATCTAACCATATAAAGTATTTGCAAATATTTGTATAATTATACTAACAATAATAATAATATGATGAAATGGATCATTTTTTGAAGATCTTCAACTTTTAAGCCCTTAGGAGGGATTTGTTCCATTTTTCAGAACAGAAATTAAGGTTAAATAACTTGTGGAGGTCAATAAGTAATAGAGACAAAAGTCAGACTAATACCTGTCAGACTGGAGCATCCCAATTTAATCAATGGACTGCATTGCCCTAAGCAGTTTCGTTTTCTATGGATGAAAATGCTCATCACATGTACAATGTATATAACAACACTTGGGACACCTGGGTGGCTCAGTTGGTTAAGCAGCTGCCTTCGGCTCAGGTCATGATCCCAGTGTCCTGGGATCGAGTCCCACATTGGGCTCCTTGCTCAGCTGGGAGCCTGCTTCTCCCTCTGCCTCTGCCTGCCATTCTGTCTGCCTGTGCTCGCTCTCTCCCCCGCTCCCCCGATAAATAAATAAAATCTTTAAAAAAAAATTCACAACACTTTAATTCATATGTAGGCTCAGTTGTATAAAAATGCTGACAACTAATAATTTCTTTTTGATTTAAGTTGTATCTATAATTAATCAAAGTTTAATTCAAAGGTCTCCAGATACTCTTACTATTTTGCATTTATGCAGTGTATCTAATTTCAGTTAAAATTCAATTCCCTAAATCATTGAAGCTTGATGTGGATATCTGATGGGGAAAAAAATGAATGCAATACTATATTTTTAAATAGTTATAAAAGAGTGTAAAATGTCAATTTAGAATTCAGGTTTAAAAATGTAGACCTATCTGTATAAAAACATGGAAAAGGAAAAAAACTATATACATACACACACACAACGTATATTTTTTTTAAATTATAAGAGATAATGAAATTTTTAGCAGTGCATTTTTTTAATATAAAGACAGTTAAAATTGAGATTTGTAGATTATTATGTAAATGAATCTACAAAGTCTCCTTATTTAACTTGTGGTAACTAATTAATATAGCAAGTCTATGATACAGGGATATTGCTGACCTAAAGTCAGGAGATGAAGGGCCAATTGGGATTGGAGGCCTGACGCTGGCCTGTTAAGAACTCTCTGGCCAGCTAAGGCAGATAACAAAGGACAGAGGAAAAGATGGTAACTTTGGGAGAGTTAAGTTGTTCTCTTTTCAGTAGAACTAAGGTTTCACGATTAGGGTTAAAAGCTGGCTAAGTGGCCAGTGATGATGAATGAATGGCCTGTAGATTCTTAGAAAGCTAAGGATTATAATAGTACTAGCTCCCAAAAGATGCTCAAAGTGGCTGAGAGTTAGCAGTTTTGCTGGGAAGAATTGGATTAGATTCTCCGCCCACACCCCCAGTATTATTTCATGCCATGTAAAATGAGCATGAATTCAACTCTGCCACAGTCAGGTACATGACATTTCCCATTGCTCTATTTTCCCAGATCTAATCAGATCAGACTTGAGTTCCTGCTTGCCAGGGTAGCATAACCCCTGGAGTTGTAAGGCACCTGGGAAAACTGAAAGCAAGATTCCAAAGCCAAATATGTCACTGCATTTGAAGATATCATATGGGAATGAGGTATATAGTCAGTCAGTCCCTATCTCTACATGCAGCAAGAGTATGTAATGTTTGCTATATGCTTATTAATTATTTCCCAGTAAGTTTCTTAATATTGTGTCATAGTTAAGAATGTTCTCTACTTTAGAAATTCCCAGTCTTGCTGTAAGGGGCAGGGACAAAAATTAATTGCCTAGGGAAACTTAATGGAAAGCCTTAGTGATAGAGAGGTTACGATTTGCTACTACATTTGTCACTGTCAGAGAACACATAAATTCTATAGTCGTTACCAGCGGAAAGGCTTTCCTCCCCTCCTCCCCATAGTTCTCTGCTCCCTACTCTTCTCTGTAATACTAAGGATTTAATTTCAAGTCTACTGATCATAAGTAATCACTGTTTTATTTGTGGAGGTCTTGACCAATGGAATATGTTCGTATTATTTGAGGATGTTAGCTAATGGGATATGAGGCCGTAAGACACTGGAGAGGAAGCTAAGAATTCAGCACGGTTTTGACTTGCTACAGGCGGTGTTAACAAGAGGGAATGGGTTTATTTTCAAAGGAAGGGTTAAAGAAAAACATCTAACAAACATGGATTTGATGCATAATTTGAGTAGCAAAAAATCTAGGAAACAGAGTTTTATACACATAACCAAAAGCATATAATTGCTTTGAATGTGTATAACATTGTTCCTAAACACTGATTAAATACTCAGAGATTGTGAGGTTTTACAATCACTTAAATCTTAAGTAGATGAAGGATTATTTAAGGAGCTACTCACTATTCTCACTAGGAACAAATTAGAGAGAACCAACTAAAATAAAAGATAAGGATATTGTGTCAAATACCAAAAAAGAAAAATATTAACAGTTGTTGTAAGAATTGTGAAATGAAATAGAGACTTAAAAATAATAAAGATTGAGTTTTCTTGAATGATCTGCAGGTAAGGAACAGTGAAGCAGTCCAATCTCTTCTTATCCTTTATTGAATGACATCCTTTGAAAATCCTGGAAACATTATAATTTCAGATTTCATATTTTTTCTTAAAACATTTTATGGAAGAACAGTTGTAAACTTCTATTCATGCATTTTTTCTGGATTTATTGCTAATATGGATATAGTGCTAATATGAGAAGCTGGTCAACTTTCTTTCTTTCTTTCTTTTTTTTTTTTTCCATTCTTTTGGTTTCCATCATCAAATGCCCTAAGCAGAACAAATCATCCCTTCAGTTAGAAAAGTTTTGAAGCATTTAAGGTTTTAATGATCTTCAATTATATTCACTTTTTGAGCAAAGAAGCTGTAGAAGCATACATTGACAATGGAAATCCATCAGTTTTAGACAGCAGAAACTTATACCACAAGAGAGAGATATGTCTTTAGGTAGGTATTCACTCTTCAGTTGACAAAATAGGCAGTTTCTTGGAACAAAACGTACTGAGCCAGAACTAGAGTCAGGATTTTCTTTTTGTTGGGGTATGCTGATGATTTCTACTTACCACTGTGGTCCTTGGGCACAAGTCATGATTATGTTGTTGAAACAATGTTTTTTACTAGCAGACATTTTATAAAACCATTTTCAATGGAAAATAATACCTAAAAAGGCCATAAACATTGTTTTCTACTTTTCAATTCTAGTGCATTCAACAGCAGTTACTGAATGTCTGCTCAGTGCCAGAGTCTGTACTAAAGGCTATAACATACACAGAAACCGTATAAGGAACCAGTTCTGTAATTTAGGAGTAAAAATTACAAGATGAAGAGGCAAGATATAAAAAAAGATATAAAGCGGGGGAGGGCCTGGGTGACTTAGTCAGTTGAGTGTCTGCCTTTGGCTCAGATCCTAATCCAAGAGTCCTGGGATAGAGCCCCAGGTCTGGCTCCCTGCTCAGTGGGGAGTCTGCTCCTCTCTCTTGCTCTCCCTCTGAACCTGTCCCTCTGCTCATGTTCTCTCTTCCTCATAAATAATTAAATAAAATCTTAAAAAAAATAAAAGATATAAAGGTTACATAATAAAGATTAAAGGCAATGTAATAATATGTATAATTATTATTTTCAAATCACATAGTCTACTGATAGTTTGGGTTATTATCAGAAATAATAACATTTATAATAGATACATCTATTGAACATTTACTGTTTGCCTTTAAATAGTTTTCTTTTTTTTAAGATTTTATTTATTTATTTGAGAGAGAGCAGGGAAAGGAGCAGAGGGAGAGAGATAAGCAGACTTCACGCTGAGCAGGGAGCCTGATGTAGGGCTTAGTCTTAGGACCCTGAGATCATGACCTGAGCCAAAATCAAGAGTTGAAGCCTTAACTGACTGAGCCACCCAGGTGCCTCCCTCCAGACACTTTTCTTATATCTTCTAATCCTTATAAAATCTTTTTAATAGAGTTGTTGCTATCTTTTATTTCAAGATAAAGAAACTGAGGCTCAGTGAGAGCAAACAATTTTAACAAGACTGCATAACCAGCAAGTGTGAAGCCTAGTAAGTGTGAACTCTTTTGAGCTCAGCTTTGCTTGGCAGTTGAGCCCACATTTCTCACCATTATTCTGAGGGTCTAATTAAACTCAGTTTCTAAGTCAAGTTGGAGCTAATGGTAAATGTGTTAAGAAGAATGATAGACACTATGACATACTCTAGGCGAAAGACTGATTACAGCCTCCATCCCCAGTGTTTATCTTTGTGTTATCACTGTACTTTGGAGCACTTGATAATTACTGTATACAAGCTAAAAGATAAATTGTCTTTATAATGACTGAAAGAATTTTACTTTTTAGACCAAATGATATTAGAAAATATTTTTGATCTTTCTTCTAAGAACACAAAGGGATTTGAGTTCAACCATTAGAATAGTGATTGAAGGAGGATTTGTAGGGTTCCAAGGGTAGACTATTCCAGGCAAATGCAATTTTAAACAAATGTGGTATGCAAATAATACATGCCACTGTTGACCTTTCACCTCTTTTTTTTCTATTTCCCTAAGCATTTATCTCTTTAATCCAAAATACTCAGTGTCCCAGGAATGCCTACAGTGGCTTAGAGTTCCCAGTCCAGTGCCAGATATGAATGGTTTCATAGGTTCCTTGAACCTTCATCCACTTAATGGACCCTTTGCTCCATAGGTTTCTACTTTTCTAGATGATTAGTGTTAGCAGGTTCATTCCTAAGAATTGTGGCACCTGGGATGAGAGTATAAATGAAGGTCTATATATTTTGTGTCATTATTATTTATTTTAAATAAAATAATTATTATTAAAATATATAACCTCCCACTATGACAGAAATATCTTTCTAATAACTTGGATGGCCGGGTGAAATGTTAAAATTTTTGGAATCCTCAGGAGTATGGTAGCATGGAGAGAGATGGACTCCAGCCTTTAGCCCCTCCTCTAACCAGTTCTTTAACCAGTATTATAGGAAGCTCTGAGCAGAGTGAATGGACCCTTGGCCTGTACTTTTAGCATCTATGTATTTTCCACTCACACATCTGTACCTGGACCACCTATCCTTGCTTGGTATATGCTTAGGCATATACCAAGTGGTGCATTATTAAAGTGGTGGCACAGTCCCCTGACTGGGGAAGAGAACTGGAAAGATGATATCATGGGATCTAGAGGAGGGATTAGGGCAATTTGGGAGTGAAATTCTGGGATCAAAGGGGTTTGGAACATGGGTCTTCTCTAGAGAAAAGGAATGCAGGCTCCAGATGGGCACTTCTCTTGACTCTATGGATTTTACCAATAATTGGTGAAGGTATGGGCAGAGAAAAGCAAGAGTGCTCAGCAAATATTTATTGGTGTCTCACTATGTGCCTGTATTGTTGTGGTCACATAAGACACAAATGAACAAATGAAAGTGCTTACCCTTGCAGAGCTTATATTCTGAGAATGGGAGAGACAGACTATAAATACTAAATATAATAAATATATACACTATATAGTAAATTAGAAAGTGAGAAATACTATAGGGACAATAAAAATTCAAGCAGCAAGTTTGTGAGGATTGTTAGTTAGCATTGTCTTCCACTGAGACAGATTTGACAGAAAACTTGAAGGCAGCGAGGAAATTAACCAAAAAGGTAATAAAAGGGAAAGAAACTCGGGACTTTAAGAGTATATATACTGAGCACTTGGAACGTTAGAAGAACAAGGAAACCAGCAAAATTGGAATAGAGTAGACAGTAGAGTAGAAAGGTAGAGAGTTAAAGAAAAAGTTACAAAAAGAATTGATATATGATATACATCATATAATATTGCACTGTGCAACAGAAATGTAGTGACAGCCATAAAAAAATAATTTTAAATTTCCATGTAGCCATAACAAAAATGTAAAAAGAAAGGTTAAAATGAACTTTATTTTTTTTAAGATTTTATTTATTTATTTGACAAAGATCACAACTAGGCAAAAAGGCAGGTGGAGGGTGGGGGAAGCAGGCTCCCTGCTGAGCAGAGAGCCAGATGTGGGGCTCGATCCCAGGACCTGAGATCATGACCTGAGTTGAAGGCAGAGGCTTAGCCCACTAAGCCACCCAGGTGTCCCTAAAATGAACTTTAATAATGCATTTTATATAGCTCAATTTATCTAAAATATGATTTCAACATGGAATCTTTAAAATAGCTCATTTCAGTTCACAACAACTTTACATTGCAATTACTCAATAGCCACATATGGCTAGTTGTTGTAGCATTAGGCAGAACAGATAGATTTGGACTCATTCGTGAAAGAATTTTGTCTGTTATTTTAAGTGACTTGGGAGATGTTTCAGGGCTTTAAGATTTGGAGTGTCATGGTTTGATTTACATTTAAAAACGATTGGGGGGCGCCTGGGTGGCTCAGTGGGTTAAGCCTCTACCTTAGGCCCAGGTTATGATCCCAGGGTCCTGGGATCGAGCCCCACGTCGGGCTCTCTCCTTGGCGGGGAGCCTGCTTCTCCCTCTCTCTCTACCTGCCTCTCTGCCTACTTGTGACCTCTCTGTCTCTCTCTGTCAAATAAACAAATGAAATCTTTAAAAAAAAAAAAAACAAAAAACGATCGGGACACCTGGGTGGCTCAGTCCATTAAATGTCTGCCTTTGACTCATGTAATTATCCCAGAATCCTGGGATCGAGCCCAACATCAGGCACCTTGCTTAGTAAGGAGACTGCTTCTCCCCTGCTTATGCTTGCTCTGTGTCTCTCTCTCTCGCTTGCTCTGTGTCAAATAAATAAAATCTTAAAAAAAAAATAAAAACAGGTCCAAGGGCATCTGGGTGGCTCAGTTGGCTAAAGCATAGACTCTTAAACTCTTAATCTCAGCTCAGGTTTCAGTCTCAGGGTCATCCATTCAAGTATTGCACATTGAACTCCATGCTGTGCATGGAGCCTACTTAAAAAATTAAAAAATAAAATAAATAAATAAAAATATCAGGTCCAGCCTTAACTGAGAATACATAATAAGGAATCAAAAGAATTAGAAATAGGGAGACCTATAGAAATAGGGAGACCTATTCCTTGATAAAGGAATCATAATGCCTCAGATGATAGCAGTGGTTGATATAAGAGGTGATTGAATTGCTGATCATTTTAAAGGTAGAACAAATAGGATGGATTGGATTTGGTGTGCAAGAGAGGAGTCAAGAATGACCCCAAGACTTTGGCCAAAATAATAAGGATGGATTGACCACAACTGAGATGAAAAAGGCTGTTGGAAGGTTGGGGCAAGGAAGATGCGTATTCAGATATGCGTAGGAGTATCTGAGAAGTCTAGTAGCATTCAGGTGAAGATGTGGGGTAGGCAGTTAGATAGGAATCTGGAGTTTAGGGGACAGGTTGGAAGTAAGAGTTTGGAGATCATCAACCTTGAAACTAGATAAGGTCACCAAGGGAATGAGAGTAGATAGAAAAGACAGTACCAAGGATTGAACACAGGAACATCGAAATTAAGAGGTCTATAAAGACATGAAATTGACATTAAAAGAACATAAAACATTTTACCACCTCTGCATTTTATATATATATATACATATTTTTATATTTTTGTGTTTAATATATTTATATATTATATATTCAATTTTATATATTTATACATTATATACTTATTTATATTTAATTTTTTAAAACCTTAATACATGCTGTTCATAGCTGTCACAATGTAGGTTATTTTACTGAAAAACTAACTTTAAATGAAACCTAAGGGCTTTTTTTGTGATTTTCTTTAAAAGGTACTATAAACTTTCAAGTAATTAATTTATGCTATGTTAAACAATAAATAGTAAAAATAAAAATTGTGACTGTAGGTAAGGGTGCTGGGTTGCGCAGCTGCTTAAATGTCTTCTTTCAGCTCCGGTCCTGATCTCAGGGTTCTAGGACTGAGCATCAGGAGGGAGGCGAGGGGCTCCCTGCTCAGCAGGGAGTCTGCTTCTTCCTCCTCCTCCCCGTCCCCCTGTTCTCAATCTCTCTCTGCTCTGAAATAAATAAATAAAATTTTTAAATTTTTTTGTTGTAATTAAATTAGAGGTTATTATCAGTCTTTAATGCATATTGTTTATTATATTTGTGTTTCCCTGAGACATATATGCTAACTGTCTTTGCTAATGATAGCTTTAAACATCAGTATAGCAGTTTAAAATATGTCTCGTGGTCTACAGACTGATGCAGCTTTGTTTTACTTGTGATAAGCTTGCTTCTTATAAAAACTTTGGATGATATCTAGGTGTTCTTACCTCATTTTAGTCTGTTGAAAATGAGATATTTATTCCTTTAATTATATTCAGATTCTAGTTATGAAGAATGTTTTATAAATGAAATCCATTATTTTACTATAACCACATTCATGACTTTTTTAAAGAGTACAATTCATACTTCAAATGAGAATGTAACCTTTTGTTTTCTTGTATTATCAAGGTAACTATTTACAATATAATGGGGAAATTAATGTACTGACAAATAATCTCTATTTTTTTTTTAACAAAGGCAATTGTTTTTGTCTTTTCAGTCTATTCGAGAAGTCACAGGCTATGTGTTAGTGGCTCTTAATCAGTTTCGTTACCTGCCGCTGGAGAACTTGCGCATTATCCGTGGGACAAAACTGTATGAGGATCGATATGCCTTGGCAGTATTTTTAAACTATAGAAAAGATGGGAACTTTGGACTTCAAGAACTTGGACTGAAGAACTTGACAGGTAAGGAAAACATACAAAATTGGAAATACGCTCTCATTATCAACTTAAATGCAATAAACATACACATATGTGTGTATGGTTACTGTGGTGTGTGTTATACTGAGGAACACCATAAAGCATTTAAGTATCTAGTCTTTATTCATTTCATGGGAAATAATGACTTGTGATGCCCTTGCTTTTATTTACAGATATTGTTAAGTGTAGTCTGAAAGATACCGTAATACTGTATCTCAGCTGAACAGAAGTACACTCTGAGGAAATGCTCAGTGACTGAAAACTGAGATAGGAAGCAGGTTTAAGAATGCTCTGTTTGGTGGTCTCAGGTGAACAGTGGACCGTATCATCAAATCTCTGCAATAAATAACACCATAACCTTCACTTTCGTTAGAGCTCAGTAAATACACAGCCTTTATATCTAGTTAAACTAATCTAGTTTTTTGCACAGTCCCTTATTTTTGGAAAATGTACCTTGATTTATTAATTTAGTTTTGATTTATCTTATTCAGTAACTCACTAAATGTCATCAGAAATTCTTTCTTAAAACATTTCAATATTATTATTGGTTTTTCCCCCTTAAGATTGGAAAAAGGTAATTGCTGACAACCTCAACTTACCAACTTGCTGCAAAAAAACAAAAACAAAAAAACACACCACTTTGTGGAAATTTTTTTTTTTTTTAATTTTTTATTTTTGATAGGAGGATGTGGAAATTTGTTTTGAAAGCTGGTCCTGGCAATCTTGCAGATAACCTTTCAGTCCATATAGTTGATAGCTCATATAGGCTATCATAGGAGGTTTGGTACAAGGTTTCTAATCAAGAGTTTTGCTATGTGTGCCTGTAATCAAGTAGTGCTAATTAGTAATTAATTATCATCTCACAGTGGGATAAAGGAGTTTAAACTATTAATTTAGCCTAAATTAATATCATCTATATTTTGCATCAAAAGACATAGTGATTTTATGTGTGTTTGAGTCCACTCAGTGGTAATGTTTCTTGACATTAAAAATTATAATTTTTAGAGGTATTGCCTCAAAATATTAAGTAAAAATAACATTGATATTGTCAGGTTACTAAAATTATTTGTTTCTTTAATTTATAGTGGGTATAAGATATTTCAAGTTAGAAATTGCATCATTTTAAGTTAGAAATAGAAATAGCTTCATTGTTAGCCAGACATGTAAGCTAAAATTGGATATTTTGGATGAAGAAAGAAATGCTGATTATGTTATTTATTTTGGATATGATTGCTATAGAATTGATGGCATAATGGTAAATGAAATTATTCAGAATTTGTAGATTCCTCCATTAACATTTTACTTTTTTGTTCTTTTCTTCCAAACTCTGCTCTTACTAAAGAGCAGAGTTTTTGACTAAATTGCTACTTGCATGAAAATAATGATAGGAAGAATTTTAGAAATGGAATGGATAGAGAAAAATTGAATGATTAAAGTGAAGAGTCTAAAAATAATATAATCTGGTTAAAATTTACATAGGAATAATTATGGTTTATTAAATGATCATCATCTATTTATAGTAAAGAAAAAATGAATACATTTTAAACTTTTTACAATATTTGAGTTATGTTATTATTCCATAATATTTGCTATTTGAATAATCTTTTCAACCCAAAATAATCAATCTTTAAAGAGCTCACTTATTTATTTTTACATCTAACATTAGTACTACTCAAATATTTTGAAGTTATTCAATCAAAATTATGCCCATTTAAACATACCTTATTTATTGAGTGAGCTCACACCATTATTGCTTAAGTTCATGACAGCTTGTGTCATACCAGAATACAACACTGTAATTTCAAGAACATTATTCCCTATTCTACAAGAAAATCTTATAATAATTTGTGTATGTGTGTGTGTGTGTGTATAAAATAAGTGACTAACTAACTAATAAGTGGCTAAGTAACTAATAAGTGGCTAAGGAATGAATTGATTGTTCAGAACAGAAAATGCATTTGTTCAAGAGATATTATTAATTTATTTTTGAACATAAACAAAAGTGCAATAAAATAAACGGTGGAAAATCTAAGCAACTTAGAAATTGTCCAGATATCTTAACATATTTATCAGGTGGCTGAGAATTACAATTGAACATCATCCCAGCATCATTGATCTTACTCTAGGTGATTAAAATCAATAATGTTAACTCCAATTTTGAATATCAGAACTCACACAATAAGCATGATTCTATTTGTGTGTTAGAATACATGGGGAAGGGTAAGAGTTCACTGTACATAGCGGAATTGGGGAAGAAATTTGCTTGATAGTTGTATCTTAAAGAGCCAATTGTTCTAGGTAACCTGGTAAAATAACCAGCAAACATTGCAATTCACTTCAGATAAGATTGTTTTCATATTTTGGAAAGGTAATTGTTCTATCTTGTTTGTTTATATGCTATGCAAAGCAAGCGGATAAAAATTTAAAACAGTTTTAGGGTTATATTAAGTGTAGGGCTACAGGGTTAGCCCTAACTTTAGGGCTGTCTTATATAATATGAAGGGGAATAGAAAACCCGCTGAGTAGTCAGATACCTCACTATTTAACTGTCCTAGTGAATTAAAATGTTTAACTTCATTCTTAAAAATAAATAAAATAAAATAAAAAAGTAAAATAAAATAAAATAAAATAATAAAATAAAATAAATTATTAACTCAGTTCTTAAAGAACCAACTGTATCAGTATTACCTGAGTATTGGTAGAAATGCAAATTTGGGGGCTTTACCTGTGACCTAATGGACTAGCAACTCTTGTGGTGGGGCCCATCAATATGTATTTTAAGGATCCCTCCAATGATTCTCATGGCCACAAAAGTTTGAGAAACACTGTTCTGTTTTTAATTAAAGTTATGTTACCGAGAAATGATATCTAGTTAACGTCTTCATTTACTTGACCTGAATAATTTTTATTCATTTATCATTTCCTAGAGAGAAGGGAAGGAATGGGACAGAGAGGAGGTGAATTTGTGACTGAATGATGAGAAATACTCCTTAGGTTGGGGTGAAAATGAAAAGAGCATACTATGAGTTTCCATTCATGGATGTTTCACGGATAGAAACATGTGGGTATTAAAGAGCTTGGAGATTAGCAAGATGCTGGGAGTAAACTTTCTTCTGTATTGCCATTTGGCTTGGTACCAACTTTGCATAATGGTAAACCACAAAAAGGACAATAATAATCACGGTCATTTTTCCTTTTAAGCAATATTTTATTTTTAAACACTTTCAACAAGGTAAATAACAAGTACTATTTGTGGGGGTAAGAAGTATACAGATTGTAACAAATGATGAGATTATGATTTCACCCACACACACATATATTCAATATATATGTAAAATTTTTGTTTCTCCTAAAATCTTTTTTGCTGCATTGACTTTAGAATAATATAACTTCTTTTTTTTAAATTACATTTACCTCCTGTAAACTCTACCTTTGTGTTAAAGGGGTTTGATTAACTTGAGAACTGTCATATATAAGGGCTAATGGTTGGATACCACTTAACACAGACATAAATTATCTTCAACCTTACATATTCTTATTAATTAGCTTGATGCTCACCCAAAGATATTCCTTGGACTATAATTATTACTATAGATCTTACCTAGCTACTTTCATTCTTGTTGTGCCCAAAGACAAGAAACATACTCATAAGTTCTGGAAAACTTGTTTTACTGCTGCTGCTCACATTTGCCTGTTTCATTGTCAGTGAGGTGGAACAGAGTGGAGAAGAGGCAGGTCCCGAGGCCAGGGATATGCCACACAATGTAAAAGGAAGTAAAGAACTTGTCTTGGCAATCCCTAGGTGCTGTGTTCAGTTGGGTCATCCTTTTCTGGTCAGAGGAGAGCCATATTTCCATCAATGTGCCCTTCAGGCACATAATCATCTTGAACCCATTGAGAATGATAGGACTACAGAACTGGAGAGAATTCATTACTTCCTTTGCTAAGGTCACTTGTACATGGCTGTGGTTTTATTAATCACTCCCATGATGGGGCTCTGCTGTTTCTTTGTTTGTTTGTTTTTATCATATCCTTCTTAATCAAATATCCTTATTATAAATTCAAACCAACAGCTAATATATTTACAACTTGAAGTCTACCAGCTTCTACTTATTTAGTTACCTGTCTGTCCAAAATCTTAAAAGTTGTTTCATTATATGGGGCAAAAAAACTCAAAAAACAAAAAAATCAAAGAAGAAGAATAACAAAAAACACTATTATTTTCTCCTTTCTAGAATTTATAAAACTGCCTCATCTTGATAATATTGTACAATTTCATCTATATGTGATATTGTAGAAATGAAGGAATCTTTGAGAAATACCTAGGTTCATATCTATTCTATTATTCATATTCTATTTATAATGATGATAACCTGAATATATATTTACTACATAAACATGTACATTTTTCTTATAAAATTTCACCTTAAATATTTGAATTTCTATTTTATGAATTATTAGAATATCTCTTTTGAATAAGTGAAATTTTAGGTAATACCAGTATGCAATTTATGTTTTCCAAATTTTCCCAAATACTCTCCATATTTTCAGACCAACACATTCATGTATTAGAGCTCTTATTTAATGTTTTACAGCTATTTTTAATTATTTCGTTAACTGTGTACTGGATCATCTTGATTAGAATATTATTTGATATGTGGAGAAGCAAACATTTTAAACAAAATTAAAATGCTAAAGTTATTTTTGGGAGCCCTCATTAATAAGGGAAGGATATATTAAGTTTACTGAGTTCTGGTAGACTAAAAATGAAATAAAATGCTTAGATCAGGAGATAGAACATCTGATGTAACAATATTTAAATTTCTCAAACCCCTTCAGCATTATTCAGTGACAGTCAAGTAAATGACCTAACATTGAAATGGACAGGCCATCTGTAATCAAGTCAGTGTATGTCAAAGACCCTGGGTGTGGAATCAGAAAAAAAACAAAAATCTATTCAAATGTCAGATCACCACTTATAATCTGAGTGTCCTTATGAGACTTAGTCTTCATCTTTAAAATTGAGAAGAAAATCCCACCTCAGGATGTTATTACAGACATTAAAAAAATAAAAGTAGAGAACTTGTCAACCACAACACCTCTCACATAGCATTTGCTTAGGAAACCTTCATCTTCTTTCCTTGTATTGTTTTGTCCCTCGCTTTTCTTTGTGCCAACTCACTGACAAAACAATTGTACCTGTTTCTACATATTCAAATAGGCTCCTGTTGCTTCACTGGGGCCTTGAAAAGAGACTTGTTTAGACAAAAAGATGCTCCAAATTTCAATGTCTCTTCAGATGCCACTTTGAAGCTATTTTATGTACAGGCTCTATTTTTCTCTGGCAGGGAGAAGCCTGAGGCTTTTCTTTGTCCCCTCTCAGTGTGATCGCTGTCCTTAGTACTTTGTAGCACTTCTCGCCCGTCTTTCAGTGCCCATGCCAAGCACCTGTTACCCCAGCCCTTCATTTCAAATCTCTATCATCATGTTTCACCCTTCATTGGCCCTGACATTTGCCTTGACCTAGACAAGAGACATTCATTCTGAGTTTGTTTTCTGACACTAGAGTTGCTAAGCATTCTTCAACTGTTCTGCGAAAGGTCTCAGTCATGTTTGAGTGAGTTCAGCTAGCCTGGTTCAGAAGTTGTTGTTAAATACAATGTTTGCCAAAGGTAACTGCTAATATTTACATGAGAAGAACTACTAAGCGTATCATGGATATCTAAAGGGAAAAAAAAATGATTCCAAGAATACTCCTAGCTTAAGGATAAATTACTTGGAAAATGATTTGATCAAAACTAACCTATAGTGAAAACACTGTGAGACAGATGGAATCAGTGAAGAGTGGCACATTCTTATGAAGGCATCAATTTTTAGATCAGGTCCACAGTTTCTAAAAATGATACTCTGATCAATGTTTTCAAAGAAGATTGTTTGCTTGCCATGTCAGATAGTGTGTATTAACTAGAAGAAGGGAAATTATAATGATGGATTTTGGTGTACAAGTAAAACAGAAATATATTTGAAAGTAAGTATTTTAAATATGAGCTCAGTTAGAATGGCCATTGCAACCTATTTCTAGGACTCGTTCTTAGCTTTGGAGAACTGATGAGTGAATTTATGGAATTGAATGAACGTAAAATGGGAATTTCTTTTCCTCATGTTCCACTCATTAGAAAGGATACTGTTACTGGAGAAATAAGGCATGAGACAGTGGGATTTTCAGGGAATGGAATTATTCCTTCCCCTTTAGCTTGCACATTTTTATTTGTGAATACTAGGATAATCTGCTGAAGTCAGAAAAAAGCAACCCTGTTGTTGATTTCTGTCCCATTTAGGGATCCCGAAGGTATCCCATTCTCTGAACTACATTCTTATTAATCCCTATAGCATCTTTAGGAAAAATATTGGGAGAAAGCTAGGATTGTGGAAGTCTTTCAGGAAAATTCCCTACTTGAGACTTCAAACTTCTGTCATCATTCTTTGTTGTCCCTATGATAGTTCGAGAACTACAGATTCCCTTTCCTATGAGAGAAAACATACATATTCTAAGGAAAGAAAACATGCAAGGTCAAAAAACTCCCTTTTTGAACCTCATTTGTTGGGAAAATGTGCTTGTTTGCTTATGACATTTAGAAAGTGGAGGAGAATTTTTGCTCGTCAGGGTCCTAAATGCAATAAGGGAAATTGATAGTGATCACCATGAGTCCATAATTTCACTTCAAGGAAAGCGGTGAAGATATCAGAATATCTGCCTCCTCACCCTCATCCCAGGACATTATCTTTGTTGGTGCGGCAGACATTCATCCGTAAAGAGTTGGCAAATTGTCTATCACCTATCCACCTATAGATGTAGATATATAAAATATAGGTAATAAAGTAATTCTGATAGAGATATATTTATCATATAGAGGTAGAGATAAAGATAGATAGTTAAGCTAGAAGAGACAGCTCCAAGCTTGGCAGACCCTAAAACTCTCAGTCAGAGGTAGAAATGAGGATACACATTGTTGTCTTCAGATGTTACTGAAAGCATGATTATTATAATATCTCCTACTGTTATGGAGTTTTATACTTTATAAGTGCTTTCAGCTTCCTTTTCTTTGTTTCACACATAGCCTCTTCAGGCTGACCTGGAAAGTATCTTTATTGTAATTTTATGTCTAAGAAACCAGACCTAAAGTCTTGTGGCTAATAAGGGCATGTTGTTCTAGAATTTAGATCTATTTTCCATCTCTTCCTCTTGTGTAATTCTTTTTTTTTTTTTTTTTTTTTTTAGGATTTTATTTATTTATTTGACACAAGTAGGCAGAGAGGCAGGCAGAGAGAGGGAGGAGGAAGAAGGTTCCCTGCGAAGTAGAGACCCCGATGTGGGCCTCGATCCCAGGACTCCGAGATCATGACCTGAGCCGAAAGCTGAGGCTTAACCCAATGAGCCACCCAGGCGCCGTCTCCTGTGTCACTCTTAAGAAATGTTAGGATAGTTTCTTCAGGTGAGACTATACTCTGTGAAATACTAAATTGGCTATAGGAATAATAATCCAAACTTTAAACAGAAGCTCTTAAGGTTGTATTTTAGAAATAATTTTCTGATTTTAATTGTTGTATACTTCAATACATCATGAATGTATCTATGAAAAATTGTGTTAAGGTGACAATAAAATACAATCACACACACAAAATGGCAAATATTGTATATACTGGATTTGATTTAAAGTATCAGATCTATTAACTAATTCTATAGCCACTGACATTCAACTATGGCTTTTTAAAAATCAAGGTTACTGGGGTGCTTTGGTGGCTCAGTAGGTTAAGCAGCTAACACCTGCCTTTAGCTGAGGTCATGATCCCAGAGTCCTGGGATCAAGCCCCTTGTCTGGCTCTCTGCTCAGCAGGGAGTCTACTTCTCTCTCTGCCCGTCCCCCTGCTTGTGTTCTCTCTCACATGCTTTCTCGCTCTTGCTCTCAAATAAATAAATAAAATCTTTAAAAAATAAATTAAGCAATAAGAATAAAAATCAATTTTTAGTCATAACTCATGTTTATTAATACGCTCAATTTTATGGGTGAAAAGTTCAGGATTCTTTTGGAAAGTGATGTCAATTCAAATATTTGTTAGCTTTGTTTTTTTCCACTTGGATATTCAAGACACTGTGCTGAGATATGAGTTATTCTAAATTATCTCTACCTACTTGTCTTCTCTCAGTAAATATTATATTTCTGACAAATATTTACCTACCAACCACAATGTGAAAGCATTGGGAAAGTATTTTTCCCAGTTATTATATTATTTATAGTCAAGCATCTCCTTGGGGTCAACAGCCTACTTTTTAATCTGTTTTACCTTCAAAAGCATCAGTTGTCTATTAGAACTTTCTGTGATGATGGAAATAGTCAATTCTGTGGCACAACTGAGTAGCCAAATGTGACTGAACTTGAAATGTGGCTAGTTTGGAAAAAACACATTTCTACTTTTAATTTGTTTTAATTTAAATGTCTACATGAGGTGATCAATATTAAAGATATTAGTGATCATATTAGACAGTGCAGTACTAAAAGGACAGCATGTTTTTATTTATTTATTTATTTATTTATTTATTTATTTATTTATTTTTTCAGCATAACAGTATTCATTGTTTTTCTACCACACCCAGTGCTCCATGCAATCCGTGCCCTCTCCAATACCCACCACCTGGTTCCCCCAACCTCCCACCCCCCACCTGCCCCTTCAAAACCCTCAGATTGTTTTTCAGAGTCCATAGTCTCTCATGGTTCACCTCCCCTTCCAATTTCCCTCAACTTCCTTCTCCTCTCCATCTCCCCTTGCCCTCCATGCTATTTGTTATGCTCCACAAATAAGTGAAACCATATGGTAATTGACTCTCTCTGCTTGACTTATTTCACTCAGTATAATCTCTTCCAGTCCTGTCCATGTTGCTACAAAAGTTGGGTATTCATCCTTTCTGATGGAGGCATAATACTCCATAGTGTATATGGGCCACATCTTCCTTATCCATCAAGGACAGCCTGTTTTATTTTGTTTTTTAAATTTATTTTTAATTTTTTTTCTTACTTATAATATATGCATTTATTTTATTTTATTTTATTTTATTTTATTTTATTTTATTTTATTTTATTTTATTTTATTTTATTTTTAT